>NC_133324.1:498629313-498929313 GCF_042186555.1 Aquarana catesbeiana | reverse complement strand
GAGATTTGCTATACAATGAGCATCTTTCCTATTTCTTGTATGAATAATCTTCAATAAAAACTGTTATTTATATTTTTAAAAAAAATGCCTCTGCGCCAGTAGAATTATAAAATAAGAATAGTAGAAAAAACGTGATCTCGCGCAATGATCCTATACCTCGGGATCCTTCCTCTAGGTAAAATAGTGTTTGGAAAGGTGTATCAAATAAAATGAATGATAATAAGTGGTAATGTTGAAATATTATTAATTAGCATAAGTGCATAAGTATACCAGCATTTTATAGTGAACTCTTAAACGGTGAAAAAATAATAATAAAATATATTGACTTATGACCAATAAATATAAGTGCAAAATAAGTGCTACCATACATAACAATACAGATACTCTGGAATATCATAAAAAGCCAATAATAGATAGAGAAATAAAGTCTAAAAATTGTCCCTAATATGTATGAATGCGAGTTAGGGACCTTAGATTGTAAGCTCCTTGAGGGTAGGGACTGATGTGAATGTACAATGTATATGTAAAGTGCTGTGTAAATTGATGGCGCTATATAAGTACCTGAAATAAATAAATAATAAAAAGGTATGTAGTAGCAATATTTTAATGTAAAAAGAAGATTTATAAGCTATGGGCACTGTGGGGGGCGGATGAACTATTTTCATATTACTGGATTTAGTAACACTTTAAGCTTGGGATGTTGCAACAGCCTTGGAAGGAAGGGGGCCTTACTGTGCCAAATTTTGGTAAATATTTTTCGGCAGGACAGTTGGTAATGGTCAATAGGTGGCTCACTAGTCCATATGATGATGCTGCGGTTGCCCTTGAGGCAGCGCTAGTGGGTTCATATGAAGTGATGGCCCATTGGTGTATAGAGGGTCCGAGTCGCTCTATGTCTTAACTACATCTATGATGTCAGTTCTACGTGCTTGGGTAAATGCTCATGGAGAGAAATTTGGGTCCATTTCCACTCTCGCTCCATGCTCTTATGTGGAAAAACCCTAACCTGCCCCACTTTTTTGCTTTTGAAGATCCAGTTGTCTGGACAAAATTTGGAATTAAAAAGATTAGTGATATCACCACAAATGGGCAGAAATCTTTTGACGAACTGAAATTTCTATACCAGCTACCAAATAAGCATTTTTTTCGTTATATACAGTTGACACACGCATACCAGGTACAATTTGGAAATGCTAGAGCTCCATTCTCAGTGTCTGCCCTTCATTCCATGTTAAGGTAAGATGATCTTCACAAGCCTCTATTTACCATTTATAAGTTCCTCTTCCCTGAGACTGATCGGCTCATGAGTGTGTGTACGTTAAAGTGGGTGTCAGTGGTCCCTGCTTTGGACATGGAAGATTGGGTGAATGTCTGGGATGCACCCTTTACCAGACTTATTTCAGCCTGTGACCAACTGATTCATTACAAATTTCTTCACCGTATATATATATATATGACCCCAGCGAAGATAGCTAAGATTTTTGGTTCAGTCACTTCTTCTTGCTGGCATTGTCCTGCAGGGGGAGCTGACTTTATGCATATCTTCTGGGAATGTTCTGGTATACAGGGGTATTGGAAGGATATTTTGATGTGTGTACAGGAGGTGATTACCATCCCTTTAAGTCCTTCTATGAGACATTGTCTGCTTGGTTTGGTGGATGATTTAACCCCCTCCACAGCTATACGGACCTTACTTATCTTATTATTTTTTCATGCTAGGAAGTGTATAGTTCTGTCTAGGAAGAGTTCTAATCCTCCATCTGTAGAGTCCTGGAAGGTTTTGGTGAACACTCACTACTTTAAATTGTAGCAAAGTGTCATTTCCTCACCCCTCACATTTTTGTAAATATTTTTTATATCTTTTTATGTGACAACACTGAAGAAATGACACTTTGCTACAATGTAAATTAGTGAGTGTACAGCTTGTATAACAGTGTAAAATTGCTGTACACTCAAAATAACTCAACGCACAGCCATTAATGTTTAAACCACTGACAACAAACGTGAGTACACCCCAGGTGAAAATGTCCAAATTGGGCCCAAAGTGTGTAAATTTTTTGTGGGCACCATTATTTTCCAGAGCTGCCTTAACACTCTTCGGCATGAAGTTCACCAGAGCTTCACAGGTTGCCACTGGAGTCCTCTTCCACTTCTCCATGATGTCAGCACAGAGCTGGTGGATGTTAGAGACCTTGCGCTCCTCCAGCTTCTGTTTGAGGATGCCCCACAGATGATCAATAGGGTTTAAGTCTGGAGACATGCTTGGCCAGTCCATCACCTTTATCCTCAGCTTTTTTAGCAAGGCAGCGGTCGTCTTGGAGGTGTGTTTGGGGTCGTTATCACATTAGTTTGTCACAGTACATGTTGGCATTCATGGTTCCTTCAATGAACTGTAGCTCCCCAGTGCCGCTAGCACTCATGCAGCCCCAGACCATGACACTCCCACCACAATGCTTGACTGTAGGCAAGACACTGTCTTCCTGTACTCTTGTACTCCTCACCTGGTTGCCGCCACACACACTTGACACCATTTGAACCAAATAAGTTTATCTTGGTCTCATCAGACCACAGGACATGGTTCCAGTAATCCAAGTCCTTAGTCTGCTTGTCTTCAGCAAACTGTTTGTGGGCTTTCTTGTGCATCATCTTTAGAAGAAGCTTCCTTCTGAGACAACAGCCATGCAGACCAATTTGATGCAGTGTGCGGCGTATGGTCTGAGCACTGATAGGCTAACCACCCACCCCTTCAACCTCTGCAGCAATGCTGGCAGCACTTATACGTCGATTTTCCTAAGACAATCTCTGGATATGACGTTGAGCACATGCACTTAACTCTTTTGGTCGACCATGGAGAGGCCTGTTCTGAGTGGAACCTGTCCTGTTAAACCGCTGTATAGTCTTGGCCACCGTGCTGCAGCTCAGTTTCATGGTCTTGGCAATCTTCTTATAGCCTAGGCCATCTTTATGTAGAACAACAATTCTTTTTTTCGAATCCTCAGAGAGTTCTTTGCCATGAGGTATCATGTTGAACTTCCAGTGACCAGTATGAGAGAGTGAGAGCGATAACACCAAATTTAACATACCTGCTCCCCATTCACACCTGAGATCTTGTAACATTAATGAGTCACATGACACCGGGGAGGGAAAATGGCTAATTGGGCCCAATTTAGACATTTTCACTTAGGGGTATACGCCCTTTTGTTGCCTGCGGTTTAGACAGGAATGGTTTGTGAACCCTTTTGGAATGATATGGATTTCTGCACAAATTGGTCATAAAATGTGATCTGAGCTTCATCTAAGTCACAATAGACAATCACAGTCTGCTTAAACTAATAACACACAAAGAATTAAATGTTGGCTTGAATGGAGGAGAAGATTTGGATGCCGCACACTGGATGTAGTCAAAAAACTTCACTTTATTGAAAAAATGGGATCATCAAAATAACAAGACTGTCATGCAGAAAGTACAGGTAAGCTGACGCGTTTCGCACTCAGGACTGAGTGCTTACTCATAGCTCAACCAGAGGTTCAACCAGTTATTAAATCCAAGGGTTCACATACTTTTTCCACTTGCACTGTGAATGTTTACATGGTGTGTTCAATAAAAACATGGTAACACTTAATTCTTTGTGTGTTATTAGTTTAAGCAGACTGTGATTGTCTATTGTTGTGACTTAGATGAAGATCAGATAACATTTTATGACCAACTTGTGCAGAAATCCATATCATTCCAAAAGGGTTCACATACTTTTTATTGCACCTGTATATATATATATATATATATATATATATATATATATATATATATATATTCTGCATTCAGTGAAGCCTATATCTACAGTGCATTCCGTGGTGTACTGTTTCTAATACACTTAGGGTTGCCACCTTTTCTTCAAGTCAAACCCAAACTCTTTAGCGGCGCACAGCAATTTTTTTTGTTGTATAAACTATACATATATTTTGCCATTAAATAACATTTCTAATCATATGAAGTTAAAAACAAGAGTCCCCCTTTACGTCAGAGTCTACAGAGTTCCTCTTTTACATCTGAACTCGCAGAGTTCCCATTCACTGTAAGGGGGGACTCTGCAGACTCTGATGTAAGGGAGAACTCTGGGGACTCTAACATAAGGGATGCTCTGGGAACCCTAATTTAAGGGGGAACCCTGAGAACTCTGATGTACGGAGAGGACTCTGATGTAAGGAGGACACTGTGGCCTCTGGTGTAAAGGGGAACTCTGATGTAAGGGGTGCTCTGAGAACCCTGATTTACCTTAGTGTACTCACTCAGAGGCAGGAGAGAGAAGGGGGAGACTTCAGTCACAGACAGGGATGGATGGTGAGCTCACTCACCCCTTGGCAGTCAGCACCTCTCATCCAGATGTATCTGAGGCTGCTGGACTTCAAATGTACAGCCCACACTTTCCTTTTCTGAGGCACAGCCCTGGGGATTGGAGTGTGGGCAGACACAGAGGGATAGGGGCGGGAGGAAGAGGTCCAGATCGAGCCTTCTCTCCTTTCCCCTCTGTGTGTGTATGTGGGGGGGGGGGGATTGTTAGTGCTGGCTTTGGGCAGCATAAAAGAGTGTAACAGACATTTTCAGCTTAGACAACTGCAGCCAGCAACCCTGCTGGGAAGCCATAGTCCAGTCTGAATAATGTGTCTGGGTTTCAGGCAGTCTGAAACCCGGACTAATGATTACAAACCCAAACTGTCTGGGTGAATCCCAGACAGGTAGCAACCCTAAATACACTTCAGGCAGTGTACACAGTATCTAACACAGTGTGTACAGTCTCTACTACACTTCTGGTGGTGTACACAGTAAACAATGCAGTGCAGCCGTTGTACACTTTCTAATACACTTCAGACGGTGTACACAGCATATAATACAGTGTAGTGTGGTGTTGCAAAATAAAAAATACATCAGGTCCGGAAGGCCACCAAGGAGAGGCAGACGCTCACAGGCCACTAAAAGAGGGCAAGCAGCCTCTGTGTCTATAGTCAACAGTGGTGGGCGTGGACATGGTGCATCCTCTGCAGGTGGCCGTGGGGCACGCGTTGTCCTTTTTTGCTGCTGCTGACCATGTTATTGAGCCACAACATGCAGAAGAGTTGGTGGAGTGGATAACGAAGCCGTCCTCATCCTCCTCATCCTCTGTCACCCAGGCTCAGAGTAGTTTGCCTTCCAACGCAGCTGCCAAAGCGGCCTATTTCACCGGCTCCTTGTCCACAGTCACTCCTTTCATAGCCCCATCATCATGCACGGAGGAGTCCCCAGAATTATTCGACCACAGTGTCGGTTATATGCTGCTAGAGGATGCGCAGCGATTAGAAGGCTCTGATGTTGGTACCCAGGTTGAGGAAGGGAGTAACGTGATCCTAGAGAGAGGGTGTGCCACCGAAGGACAAGAAACTGACAGTCATGTTTCACAGCAGGGCCTGTTTCTGCGCCCAACAAGAATATCAGTGAGGGGTTACAATGTTGTGGCACCCCCACCACCACCCCCCAAGGCCCAATTTTTCTGCCCCTGTTTAACAGGGGCATGTAATGAAAACTTTTGATATAATATTTCACAGCAGGGCCTGTTCCTACGCCCAACAAGAATACCCGTGAGGGCAGTTTTAAGTACCGTATTTATCGGCGTATAACACGCACTTTTTTCCCCTTAAAATCAGGGGGAAATCGCGGGTGCGTGTTATACGCCGATCCCCTGCGATCCTGACCTGTCAGAATTAAAAAATCGCTGACCGCGATTTGAAAATGGCACCGCCGGTGCCGAAATACACAGTGCCGGTCCTCGGCTCTTCTCGGCGGCTTTCGGTTTCACTCGAGCGCCGCCCGAACCTAGCCGAGTATACTCGGCTAGTTTCGGATAGCTCCGCTCACCGTCCGAGTGGAACCGAAAGTAAACGAGAGCCGCCGAGAAGAGCCGAGGACCGGCACTGTGTATTTCGGCACCGGCGGTGCCATTTTCAAATCGCGGTCAGCGATTTTTTAATTCTGACAGGTCAGGATCGCAGGGGATCGGCGTATAACACGCACCCGCGATTTCCCCCTGATTTTAAGGGGAAAAAAGTGCGGCGCCATTTTCAAATCGCGGTCGGCGATTTTGAAGCTCACAGGCTTCAGCAAGGCTGGACTGGGGCAAGGCTGGACTGGGGCAAGGCTGGACTGGACACTGGGGAAGGCTGCACTGACATGGCTGCACTGACATGGCTGCACTAGCAAGGCTGCACTGACATGGCTGCACTGACATGGCTGCACTAGCAAGGCTGCACTGACATGGCTGCACTGGCAAGGCTGCACTGGCAAGGCTGCACTGACATGGCTGCACTGGCAAGGCTGCACTGACAAGGCTGCACTGGGCAAGGCTTGACTGGGGCAAGGCTGCACTGAGAAGGCTGCAATGATGGGCATTTAAATGTAAGTTTTTTTCCCTTCAACTTCCCTCCTAAAACTTTTTTTTCCTTAAAATTCTCTCCTAAATTGAGGTGCGTGTTATACGCCGGTGCGTGTTATACGCTGATAAATACGGTAGTTTTAAATGACATTTTTTCCTTTAGAAATGTCATTTTGCTGCGGCACTGTTATAAACATGGGAAAGATGCGCTACTTCATAAGCATACTAAGGACACCCCCCAGGCACGATATTTAAAGGAACATTTAATTTTTATTGTTTCACATTAAGCATTATTAAAATTACTACTCCCAAAAAAACTGCCATTTTTAAAACTTTTTTTTGCATTGATACATGTCCCCTGGGGCAGGACCCGGGTCCCCAAACACTTTTTATGACAATAACTTGCATGTAAGCCTTTAAAATTAGCACTTTTGCTTTTTCATGTTCGAGTCCCATAGACTTTCACAGTGTTTGCCTGTTTAAACAAATTTTTTGTCTGTTCTCATGTTCTGCTGCTAACCGAACCAGGGGGTAGTCGGCTCATCCTTAATGGGGAGGTTTGTGTCCTTACTGAAGCAGCTGTACGGGTCAAGGTGGCAAATTTACCGGCATTGTTCATGTTTCAATGCAATGCATTTCTTTCTTTTTGTGTAATTCTTCTTATTATTGTTTAATGTTTTGGGACGGCTTACCGTATTGTGGTTGGCGGTCCTAAATGTTTTATTTGTGTATTGTACTTGTCTATTGAGAATAATAAAAATAATTTTCCAAAAAAAAAGAGAATTATACTTCCATAAGTAGAAGATTTGAAAGTCTTTTACTATTGTTTGAAGACCTTAGCATACTAACGTTTGCATACTAACGAAATGCTTCCCAATGAAAATAACTGAATTGTATGGTTGTGATTGCATAGTTTAGGAGCATTTGGTGCTGAAAATGAAATCTGTCACTTCTGAATTCTGTCCTGTGAACAGCTGTAAGCTGAAAGAGATGGGGATCATCTATAGTGAGTCTTTCAATAATGACAAATATCAGGAGAAATGGTTTATTTTGCTTAAAAGGAATACATAATTATTTTAACAGAGGTTACTACCAAGAATTCAGGCAGTGCAGGGCTTTCCTGTTATTATTAAGCATATCATTTTTAAAAGGGGGATTTTGTAAAATATAATGGCAACACAGCTCCATTATAGTATGACATGACACTGACAGCAGACACTTATTACAAATGTGACTAGTAAAAGTAAAATTGTGTGGGTGCAGTGTGGAATAGACACATGTAATACAAAAAAATCATTGTATAGTCCATTGCTAATATAGTTTAAATTGCTAATATGCACTATATTGTCAAAAGTATTGGGACACCTGCCGCAAACTTTAATAACATCCCAGTCTTAGTCCATAGGGTTCAATATTGAGTTGGCCCACCCTTTGCAGCTATAACAGCTTCAACTATTCTGGAAAGGCTGTCCACAAGGTTTAGGAGTGTGTCTATGGGAATGTTTGACCATTCTTCCAGAAGTGCATTTGTGAGGTCAGGCACGGATGTGCAGGCCAGTCAAGTTCCTCCACCCCCAACCCTCTCATCCATGTCTTTATCGATCTTGGTTTGTGCACTGGTGCGTAGTCATGTTGGAGCAGGAAGGGGTCATCCCCAAACTGAATCCACAAAGTTGGGAGCATGAAAATGTCCAAAAAGTCTTGGTGTGCTGATGCCCTAAGAGTTTCCTTTACTAGAACTAAGGGGCCAAGCCCAAGCCCTGAACAACAACCCCACACCATAACCCCCCCTCCATAAAATGATTTGGACCAGTGCACAAAGCAAGGTCCATAAAGACATGGATGAGCGAGTTTAGGAACTTGACTGGTCTGCACAGAGTCCTGACCTCAATCCAACAGAATACCTTTGGGATGAATTAGAGCAGAGACTGCAAGCCAGGGCTTCTCATCCAACATCAGAACCTGACCTTACAAAGGCGCTTCTGGAAGAATGGTCAAACATTCCCATAGACACACTCCTAAACCTTGTGGACAGCTTGCCCAGAAGAGTTGAAGCCGTTATAGCTGCAAATGGTGAGTTATCTCAATATTGAACCCTATGGACTAAGACTGGGATGCCATTAAAGTTAATGTGCTTGTAAAGGCAGGTGTCCCAATACTTTGGGTAATATAGTGTATACTTAAACAAGAGCTGCATGTTCTTTTTAACCTTTACATTTTGCAGTTATATTGGGGACCTATTCCTCCCAATGATACCAGACACTACTCTGTCAACTGACATCAACTGAGCACCATTTTCCCACTAATACCAACAATGAGGTACTATTCCTCCTAATGATACCAGACACTACTCTGCCAACTGACATCAACAATGGGGCACCATTTCTCCCACTTGCACCAACAATGAGCTCTATTCCTCCCAATGATAACAACAATGGGGCACTATTTCTACTCCTAATACCAAAAGTGGAGATGTTTGCTCCCACTGATGCCAGGAAAGTTTCAACTCCTGCTGCCCACAGTCCAGCCCCCTGAAAGTCTGGGGGACAGTAAACTGTCCCTTTGTTTAAAAAGTTTGGAGACCCCTGGTCTATAAGATACAGTAGGTATTCAAGGTATTTCAGCCACTGTTTGGCCTAGGCTTCTGTTGCTTTCTTGGCAGGGAATTTATTGAATTGAATTGTCAACATGTAGCATGAAATGTTCAAATTCACAAAACACAAAATAATGCCCAGTAAATAGTAGGGCTCAGAACCCTCTCTTCAGACCTGACAGGTCAATGCTGCTAGGCAAGCCATAAATTATGCAATTTTCTTTCCTGCTACCACGTGTTGCAGAAAAGAAAATAACTCAAATCCCTCCCATGGAGCTATTTGTTTTCTCGGCAGGGGGGCGCAGGGAGTCGTCTCTGCTGAGAGAACATGGTGATTACTGCTAGAGGCTATAGCCACTGGCAAAAATTGCATGCTACAAATCTGACATGCTGCTTGTACCCAAGTTGATCGATGGATTGACTTGGGTACAATCAGCCTGCCCATAGATGGATCAAGTCTTGACCAGTCCCTGCTGAACTGGAGGAGACTCGAGCCATCTATGGCCAGCTTAAATGATTGCTGAATGCAGCATTCACCAGCCAATGTTAAAGCGGGGTTCCACCCAAATTTTGAACATTATCTCTATGCATTCTCTTCCTTGCCTAGATGCTGACATGCTGTGTAAAAAAATTTAAATCGCCGTAATTACCTTTTTTTTCTAATCTTCTTAGCACTTCCTGGTTTTCCTCTCATGGGAGTAGGCGTGTTTCTAGCCTCTCCCAGACCTCCCACAGTCCCCTGGGAGCTAGTCTCAGGCTTCCCAGCATGCATTGTGCAACAGCGTCATCACAACATCTCGGTGAATGCTGGGAGCACAGCATTCACAGCATCCAGGAAATACATGCTTGTGGGCTTCAAATGCCCACAATGAAGATGGAAACCGCCTTCAGTGAATTTTATAAGTTATTCTTTACAACGAAATCGGACACAGGCGGACTTATTACACAGAACATGTGAGTAGATAATCATGAGAAGAAAAGTTTGTGAATGAACTCCCAAAAAAAAAAAACGATAGATAGGTGGACCCCCGCTTTAAACAAAAAAATGCCCATATGTACAGGGCTGAGCCCTGTAAGATGGGTGGAGCACATACTGCACTCAGTAGATCAGAAAATCTGTATTTTTCCTTAACACTTTATAGCATGGCAATTGCATATTTTCAAAATAACAGGGATTTAGGCTAATTAACAATAAATATCTAAGTTTACTTACGTTAATATATGGTACGCCTGTGGAACCGGATAGAAACAGTTCAGTGTGGTTTTAACACTTCACTGTAAAAGGAAACGCTAATAGTTTTGGATCAGTGGGGTCAGGGTCAGTGGTTAGCAGTAAAGTCAGTAGTAAGGTCAGTTTAAGTGTTTTTTTTTTTTTAAGGGCAGAAAGTAAAGGGACCTGACCAGAGACAGAGTGCAACACAGGAAGAAGTGCGGCCTACCTTTTATATGCCATTTTCCAACCAGGAAAGTATGGCCTACACCTCATCTGCTTTCATCTAGCCTGCATAAGCAGTGATCAGAGGATGGCCTGCATCTGAAAGACATACTTTGGTTGGATGTCAAAGCGGTGAGCAGCCTTTTTGGCCACCTTCTTGTTCATTTAACTTTGCCTATACTTGCTGGGATACTACTGCTTCATTTAAAGAGCAACACATCCTTTCACTGTTCGTTTTTGAGACACTTTGCAACGATATTCTGACTTTTGTGGATTACGAATACCTTCACTTAAAAGTTGAGCATTGAATGTAAGTACCATCCCTGGTGCTTTTATTAAAAAAAAAAAATTGACTTAACTTAGATTTAAAGCTAAATTCTCTGCAGCCCGTTTGACAGTGAAATAATACTTGCATTATTAGAAAAAATACAAATAAAAGCACTTAGGCCACCCAAAACTGAGATTTACACCTTTGGTAGATGTTGGAGAGTTTACCCACCCAACAAGTTCTTATATCTCTTGCAGACTATTGGAATTCAATGTGCTTGAGTTCCTGGGTGTACACACCTGATGTAGTTATTATGTGTAAGTGTAACACTGTGCAATGTTACTGTTATGCAGAACTGTTTTCTTGCCACAAGATGGCAGTGTCCCGCAACTTAGTTATCACACAACTCATACAGAAATGTTGGGGACTATGGGACTTGTATGCTGTAAGCAGTATTCTTTCATCCAGAATAGCTGAAACTGAACTACCGCCCATGAGGACTGGCAAAGCGGCGGGAGCATTTAAAAAGAGAAAAGTCTGGGAACAACAGGGTAGATGGAGAGACTGTGTTGGAGTCTGGCTGTGAGAAATCAGGCCAAGTTGGGAAGTTGCAAGAGCCACCAGAGAAGCTGGTCATCCTGAGGAGGCAGGTAGCTGAACCTGAAGGCAGACGCACCGGGTCATCAGCACCTTCACAGCCACCCCAGAGGAGGAAAAGGAGAGCCTCCTCCACACGGAAGGTCATCGCTTTGCCCTGCTGCACTGTGAAACTGGGTGAGAGGGGCCTTAACCCACACAACGCTACCATTGCACACAAGACCGTTGTTTGCATCCATTTTCAAAGTCTAGAACAGTTACACTACAGGCCTATATCTTTAGGCAGTGCTGCAGTCTTACCACCTTAGTGCTTTTATCAACACTGCCTGCAGGTAACCAGAATTCAACTCTTTGCTTCCCTGCTAGGCAGGAATTTTACACACTCTACTTCAGACTTAAACCATCCAAGGAAGACATTGGTTTCTATTTAAAGGGACTTACTCCAGCCTGAATCTGTTTCCTCTTCTCTCCTTCAAAAGCAATTTCTATTATAATTTGACA
Source organism: Aquarana catesbeiana (assembly GCF_042186555.1). Classification (NCBI taxonomy): domain Eukaryota; kingdom Metazoa; phylum Chordata; class Amphibia; order Anura; family Ranidae; genus Aquarana; species Aquarana catesbeiana. The sequence continues at coordinate 498,917,518 of NC_133324.1, read as the reverse complement.
TCCTTAAAGTGATACCTCACCTTAATCTGACATCCTTAAAGTGATACTTCATCTTAACCTGACATTCTTAAAGCGACTCTTCACCTTACCTGTGCTTATTAAAGGGGAACTCAGTTTGCCAGTTTACCATCCCTTGGACAACTGAGTTTTTCTTCAAAAGAGACTATATCTATATCATGCACCAACATGAGGGCTCCAACTAGCCAGCAGATGACTTCTTTATGTGCTTGGGATATCTGATAAAAACTTATTTGCCTAAATTCCTGAGAGTTAAACCCTAAATCTTCTCATTGGGAGCCCACAAGTGAGTTTTGTTCCTTTCTCTTTTGCTCACCTGGGGAAAATCTCTCGGTTTATGAGCTCACATTTCAATCTGCAGTCCTGCAGGATGGGTGGGAGTGGCTAAAAGTGGTACTGTATTGTGGTATATTGCCTATAATGTTGGTGTTTTGCCATTTGAAAGACTCAGTCAATTGTTTCTTTTGCCTGATTTGCCATTCCTGTGACTTTAAAACAAGTTAAACATTTATCCCAAAAGTGTGTACGTGTTTATCCTTTGTGTGTCAGCCAGGGAATGACTTGGCCAAGGTGGTGTCAGCAGGGGCAACACTCTTCTCAGGGCTTGGTAGTAAACAGGGTACCCAGAATACTCAGCAGGTCCTGATGGGGTAGGGTTCTCAATCTCCTTATTGCTTTTTAAATGATTTTCTATTATAGAGAATGCAACAAAAGTTGCTGGAGCATACAAAGGTTACAAAGGTTGTAAGTAAACTGTCCTGAAGAAAAGAATCAATTTTGGAAAACAGTAATGCAAGATATACTATACCTATTCTTTGTGGTCTCCAGTAAAAATAAATATCAGTAAATTTAACAGTACAAATGAAAATTGGAACAATGAATTTGTGATAGCTAGAAATTGGTGTGAGCTAACAGAACAATCCAAATCTGAGCTGGGCTCATAACCTTTAAATATCCAACAAAATACCATCACTCTGCATTTGCTGGTTTAAGTGGCATTTATTTACTACATCACATCAAATCACATAACAACATGCAGGCTTACATTTTTTTATGTATTTGACATTAATAGTAGTCCTTAGTTGTTGAAAAAAGTGTCAGTAAAATGGGTATCAAAGAATTGTCAAAATGCAGGTGTAAATCTAACCAGTACATAAACATATAAATATTAGGTCGCCACCATGTGGTTAAAACTATAACTGTAGTTAAATAAAGTTTATTGTTTTAAGGGCTAGGGTCACCTCTCCTGCACCTGCTGTGACATTTCAGGACGTATAATTTATTTTTAGATGTATAATATATAGAATATACATATATTGTTGTTGAATAATCTTTTATTACTGATTTATTTGTCCGACTATATAAAAGGAAATAAACACTCTTCCTATATTTTAAAGTACAACATGGAACTGAAGACAACATTTTTATTTTTATTTTGGGTGGAGCAAGAGAACCCTATCAGGGTTTCTTTTTCCATCTTTGTCCCATTAGGAAGATTTCCCTTCGCTTCCTGTCCATAGCCACAACAAGAAGTGAGAGGAAATCCATCTAAAGTGAGGGAAATCCCTGGCAGTCATAGTAGTATCTCCATTGGAAGATTTCCACTCTATTCCCGTAATGGTGACTTTCTCAAAATTTTTGATTTTCTTTAACGTTCACTCTTGGGCACCAGGACAAATATACAGGGTGAATCTCCCTAAACAGTGGCACCGATAGCAATGAAGTACTGACCGCCTTTCACTCCTTCGCCTTCAGTTATACTTTAAAGGAAACCTATCCTGAGACAGACATGAAGTTCCCATTTCTGAGTCTCTGACTTCAGTACTTGAACTCACCACTATACAGATAGGAACTCTACTCTATAGGAGGAGTCCTTATAGTTCTCCCGTAAAGAGGAGTTTGTCTCCTATGGTTAAAGTGGTTGTAAACCCTTCACAACCACTTTAAACTACAGGCAAGCCTATAATTAGGCTTACCTGTAGCTGCACTGGATATCTCCTAAACCTGCACAGTTTAGGAGATATCCCTGTATTTGCATGTGGCGGCGTCATTGGCACATGCGCACTTAAGCCAACTGAAGCAACAGTACGTACGTGCCGTTGCTTCAGTTGTACTGTGCCATTCCAGGCGGCTCCCACGCGCATGCGTGGGAGTGACGTCATTGCAACTCCGGCCAATCACAGTGCCGGAGCCTTGATACCCGGAAGTAACCTCCGGGAGAGATGTCGACGGCCGGAGGGGGTGACAAGGACAGCTGCGGGGGCTTCGTTCTCGAGTAAGTAATTCTTAATGAGCTAGTATGCTATGCATACTAGCTCATTATGCCTTTGACTTGCAGGGGTTTTTTTTGTTGCCCGGGTTTACAACCACTTTAAGAGAAGCAGGATCTTTCATTCTATGAATAGTGTAGGACCCACAGATAATGGGGTACTTTGACGCAGTAGTGGGTTTAGCACTATATGGCCATATAGTGTAACCAAATCCCCATATTTTTTTAATATGTTCAGGTGTTCTAAATAGCCTTGCAGGATTTAAGTGTAATTTTCGTATGTGTGCGCTATAATCTATTTTGTTCTGTTTGTCGGTCTTATAGCAGCACCATCTTGAATGTAAGTGCATTTTTAGGGTGTGCCCCCCAAATCTGTTGTTTGTAGGAACTCTACTCTGACTTTCCTGTCATACATGCCTGCCTGCTCCAGGTCAGTGAGTTATTGATGCCGGAGGCTTAGCACAACACAACACAAGGCTTACTTTAAACATAAATAAAATACATGTCCCATTCTAAAGCTGGCTACACACTATGAGGCAATTGGAAGAAAAAATCCATATGAGGCACGATCGTTCAAGTTTCATATGGTGTGTACAGAACTTTCGATTCCAATTTTCCAAACGAAAATTTCTAAAGGGACTAAATTTTTCTCGTACGTGAACAGAAAAACCTATTTTTGTTTAATATGTACTGTTTTCGTACGGTTTTGGTACAAGAAATATCAGATACGAAAAACTTTGCATGACCAGAAACAATAAACAACAAATAAAAAGCCTTTGTCATATGAGAATTTTCATATATTTTTTCCATCCTCAGTTCTGACTTGCTGTGAAACATTGAGGAAACCCAGACAATTATTCGCCCGGTTTTCTTATAGTGTGTGCCCACCTTAAGGGGCATGTTATGAGCTGCAGATTTAATTAAGATACTTGCTGGCCTCTCACTGTATTTGTAAAGTACATTCACATGTACTCTGAACAGCTGGAAATTCAGGACACAGTTGCATACAGTATGTTCTGTACAGTGGCATAGCTAGCACATCTGTCACTCGGGGCTGGTCATTTTCTTGCAGTATACTAATTTTTTTATAAAGAAAAGAAAAAAGTTCCTCTGTGATTGTAAAGTGATTGTAAAGATTCTTTTTTTTTAGTTTTACAATAACAAACATGTTATACTTACTAAAGATAATAATAGTGCGCTAAATTTCGAATACAAACTTAATAATGAACTCCAGTGAATATGTGACAAACCGTAATAACCGTAAAAAAAAATATATATATATATATATATATATATATATATATATATATATATATATGCAAAAAGTCCATATGTACAATGAAATGAATAAATAAAAAAACTCTTTATTGCTGAAGAAGATGTGACTAAACTCACTCCATGCTCTGTGACAGTCTCTGCAAAAATAAGTGCTGATAGGTAATCACCACCACCTCCGTTTGCAATGCCTGCTCACCTCAATCAAAGACCCCCTTGGGTCTATTGGCACTTTTAATAACAATCCACAGACGGGTCCGCTCGATCGTACACAAGTTTTCGGTCGTACACAAGTTTTTGGCTAATGGCCCCAGGAATGCCAGGTCCTTCCCATAGAAAATTTCTTTTTCCACAATAGAGTTTCTCAAAGCAAATAAAACATAATCATCGCGCAAGATTGCTTAAAAAATACTTGCTTTTAATAAATAACATCATATACACTCACATTTGAGCAGAGATAAAACCGCATACAACGATCGGTTAAGTATCGGATAGGTATTAGGACAGCTCTCCTCCTCACTACACATCCAGAGTAACGAGACACTGGAAGTATCATCACCGGCTCCTCCCGACGCGTTGCGCCACAGGTCACGTGACTGTCTCAAGGGAAAAGATTCACTTCAGTTCCCAGTGCTCATTGAACAGAGAGCTGGTGACTTCCTCATGCAGAAATGTCATATTATATTCAGAGTATGTTTGTGTTTTCCTGCTGTTTTGTGAAATCCTGTTGAGGCTGTAACTTCTCTGAACTTGTCTCCAGCAGCCATTTTGGAGAAGCATCGCGTTCTGATTGGTACCAAATTCTCTCGAGATTTTGTCCACCTTTTCTGTTAGCTTCCACATAAAAAAGGGCCCAGCCACCATTTTGAGGAGTCGTGTGTGTGGAATGAGTGAGGGAAAGGTGCACTGAGTGTGAGGGAAAGATAGGCCTTACTCAGGGAGAGTGTTCCAGCCTACAGGGACAGAACAGGGATCCTCAAAAGTCCTGCCTATCAGCACTGCTGCTGTGCTTGTGATAGAAGATCATCTAAGTCAGTGTGTATTCCTGTTAAATCATCTCTGCTGCATCTGTGGAACTTGCTTATTGACACCAGCCTATGGCAAGTAACCAAAATGTGCCTTGTATACCACTGATGTGCTTGAAGAGAGGAATAATAACTACAGTGCCAGTTTACTGAGCTGTATCTGTATCCTTGGTGAATGGATTATGAATCTGTGCCTTATATGCTAACAAGAAAACAGTTTACTCCACTTTTGTAAATATAATTTTCCACTGCTGCTTATCTGGCAATTAAAGTTACTTCATTTACAATACCAAGCAGTGTGTTTCCCTCTATAATATAGCCACGCTAATTCCCCCCTCTTACAAGCTGACAGCCCGCTGTCAGCTGAAAACAGGTCACAGGAGTGCAAAACAATCTGCACTGCTGTGATCCACAGCAAAAGTACAGCCAAACAAGCAATAAATCTATCAGACAACCTGTCTCTCTGCTCCTGTTTGGCATTACTTGCTACAATTGATAAATGTCCCTATTTATGTTGTGAACTCAGGCAGGCTCTTCCTCAGCCCAGGCTTTAGATCCAGGTTCTTTCTCCCTATAGCTGGCAGGTCCTTCAGGCACCCTCTTTCCTAGTCCAGAGGGCTTCCACTACCCCCCTCTCATAGTCCATGGCCTCCAGACACCCTCACTCCCAATCTGGGACCTCCAGACACCCCCTCACCTAGTTAGGTATCTCCCTTTGCCACATCAACCATCATTTCCGAGTCAAGGGCCTCATCTGTGCCCCGCCCCCAGTCCAGGGCTTCATCTGCACTCCCCTCCTAGTCCAAGGCCTTCTCTACAGCCCCCCAAGTTCAGAGCCTCCTCTGCACCCTGCCCTCTGAATCCAGGTCCTTTGCCACACCAACCCCACTTTTCAAGTCCAGGGCCTTCTCTACACCCCCCAGTCTAGGGCCTCCGGTGTACTCCCCTCCTAGTCCAGGGCCTTCTCTGCATCCCCTAGTTCAAAGCCTCCTCTGCACTCCCCTGCTAGTCCAGGGCCTCCTCTGCACCTCCCAGTCCATGGTCTTCTGTGTACTCCCCTCCTAGTCCAGGGCCTCCTTTCCTAATCCAGGGTCTTTGCCACACCAACCCCAACTTCCTCGTCCAGGGCCTTCTGCACACAAACCCCTCTCCTTGTCCTAATAAGTGAGTTCTCTGGTGTTTGGCAAACTATGCAGCAGGCGGCAGTGACACCCTTAAAGCAGCGCTTCCCAGTGCGGGTGGGAGTAAAGGAACCCCTGGCGGTGCCCCCCCTAGATGCGTCACCCGGGGCATGCGCCCCCCCCCAGTTTCGGCCCTGGCTCTGTATATAATACAGTAAATGGTACAACCACCATCAAATTATTTGCTTAACTCTAAAGCAAGCTCTGTGGATAATATAATTGTAAATGTATTGAAACTTGTACTATGAACACTCCATGATAAGAGCTCTTTCCACTGTTTTCTTTGAGTAATTTTTTTTTTTTCTTAGTTCCTAGTCATGAGAAAAATTCTGTAAATCCTGTGACCTGTACAATTTCTCTTCAAAGTACTTTTTCTACCGCAACAATTTTTTAATTTTTTGCACACGTGATGAAATCTGCATTTTGTGCCAGAAAATTAGTTAAACCCACCTTTTCTGCAGGTGTCCATTTAAAGTTGAACTCTAGAGAGATAATAAAAAAATATATATATATATTTTTTACATTATATATTTTTTGCATAACATGAATGACGTATTAAGTGCAATTACTGTAATCAGTCTTTATATACAGTGCATTCAGAAAGTATTCACAGCGCTTCACTTTTTCCACATTTTGGTATCTTACAGCCTTATTCCAAAATGGATTAAATTCATTATTTTCCTCAAAATTCTACAAACAATACCCCATAATGACAACATGAAAGACGTTTGTTTGAAATCTTTGCAAATTTATTAAAAATAAAAACAAAAAAACAAAACCCCATGTACATAAGTATTCACAGCCTTTGCTCAATACTTTGTTGAAGCACCTTTGGCACCAATTGCAGCCTTAAGAGCCCTTTCACACTGGGGCGGGGGGCGGCGTCGGCGGTAAAACGCCGCTATTATTAGCGGCGTTTTACCGTCGGTATGCGGCCGCTAGCGGGGCAGTTTTACCCCCTGCTAGCGGCCGAGAAGGGTTAAATACCACCGCAAAGCGCCTCTGCAGAGGCGCTTTGCCGGCGGTATAGCCGCGCCGTCCCATTGATTTCAATGGGCAGGAGCGGTAAAGGAGCGGTATACACACCGCTCCTTCATCGCTCCGAAGATGCTGCTGGCAGGACTTTTTTTACCGTCCTGCCAGCGCATCGCTCCAGTGTGAAAGCCCTCGGGGCTTTCACACTGGAATGCAAGCAGCAGCACTTTCGGGTCGGTTTGCAGGCGCTATTATTAGCGCAATAGCGCCTGCAAACCGCCCCAGTGTGAAAGGGCTCTAAGTCTTTTTAAGTATGATGCTACAAGCTTGGCACACCTATTTTTGGGCAGTTTCTCCTATTCTTCTTTGCAGGACCTCTCAAGCTCCATCTGGTTGGATGGGGAGCGTCAGTGCAGAGCTATTTTGTCAGATCTCTCCAGAGATGTTCAATCAGGTTCAAGTCTGGGCTCTGGCTGGGCCACTGAAGCACATTCACAGGGTTGTCCTGTAGCCACTCCTTTGTTAACTTGGCTGTGTGCTTAGGGTCATTGTCCTGTTGGAAGATGAACCTTTGCCCCAGTCTGAGGTCCAGAGCGCTCTGGAGCAGGTTTTTATCAAGGATGTCTCTGTATATTGCTGCATTCATCTTTCCCTCGATCCTGACTAGTCTCCCAGTTCCTGGTGCTGAAAAACATCCCCACAGCATGATGCTGCCACTGCCATGCTTCACTGTAGAGATGGTATTGGCCAGGTGATGAGCGGTGCCTGGTTTCCTCCAGACATGACACTTGCCATTCAGGCCAAAGAGTTCAATCTTTGTTTCATCAGACCAGAGAATTTTGTTTCTCATGATCTGGGAGTCCTTCAGGTGCCTTTTACTGAGAAGTGGCTTCCATCTGTCCACTCTACCACACAGGCCTGATTGGTGGAGTGCTGAAGAGATGGTTGTTCTTCTGAAAGGTTCACCTCACTCCACATAGAAACATTGGAGCTCTGTCAGAGTGACCATCGGGTTTTTGGTCACCTCCCTGACTAAGGCCCATCTCCCCAGATAGCTCAGTTTGGCCTGGCTGCCCGCTTTAGGAAGGATCCTGGTGGTTGCAAACTTCTTACATTTATAGATGATGGAGGCCACTGTGCCCATTGGGACCTTCAATGCTGCAGGCATTTTTCTGTACCCTTCCCCAGATCTGTCTACAGACAATTCCTTGGACTTCATGGCTTGGTTTGTGCTCTGACATGCAGTGTTAACTGTGGGACCTTATATAGACAGGTGTGTGCCTTTCCAAGTCATGTCCAATCAACTGAATTTACCACAGGTGGGCTCCAATCAAGTTTTAATAACATCTCAAGAATGATCAGTGAAAACAGGATGCACCTGAGCTCAATTTTGAGTGTCATGGCAAAGGCTGCGAATACTTAAGTCAATTTCGATTTTTGATGTAGCACCCTGGTGTTTAGGCAGGGTTGCTCTTAAATTTACCTGCAAGGTGTAGTTGCCTTGGCTAATTGTGAGGATCAATTGATTTCACTCTAAGACCCCATTCACACAGGGGCAACACGACTTGCAGGTCGCCTCAGCGAGGCGACCTGCAAACGACTGCCCGGGCGACTTGCAAAACGACTTCTGTATAGAAGTCTATGCAAGTCGCCCCAAGTCGCCCCCGAAGTCGTACAGGAACCTTTTTCTAAGTCGGAGCGACTTGCGTCGCTCCTCTTAGAACGGTTCCATAGCACAGAACAGGAGGCGACTTGTCAGGCGACTAGGTCGCCTGACAAGTCGTCCCTGTGTGAATGGGCTCTAAGTCTGTAATTGCTGCATTTCTCTCTTTTGTCACTAGGTGGCTGGGTACCTGGTGGCATTAGATATGAGAAGGGCAAAGCAAGGTCAGATTATGGGTCTATGGAGTATCCCAACCAATGGGCAGGGGTTTTCTTAAAACCCTTGGCCTGCTGGGAGAACCTATATATTTGGGTGGAGTCAGGTGATCGCTGTTCTGTGGCACCTAGACAGCTGTCTGGGTGGACGTGTGTTGTACTGCCTGGGCTGCTAGACCAGAGATTGGGCCTATCATGGTGACATCTGGCTGCTAGTCTGTCTGAGGGCCTATCCAGAAGCAAGAGAGCAGCGCAGGGTTGGGGATACGGCTTGCAGTTCAACCAGAGGTGACGGTTCTGTCGGCCAGAGAACCTGTCGTGGCCAGAAGTAGAGGGGAAGCTGTCGCCACTAAGGGACAATCACCTTATTACCAGGGACCACAGTGAGTAACTGAAGCAAGTACCGGAGCAGAATTCTCACCAACCGGAGACAGTGAAGATCGGGAAACTTCCGTGGGTATCAAGCCAGGGACCCAGCCAGTGGGGGTGACACTTGCAGAGCAGTCTTGTGTGCCAAGCCAGGGACCGAGCAGGCCAGTGGGATAAAGCTTGAGAAGTATCTGGAGTGCCAAGCTAGGGACCCAGCAGAGAGGCAGGGGTGACGCTTGAGGAAGATACTACAGTGAAGATTGGAGGAGCTCAAGGGATTCAGTGGCAGTGAATCATCCCTACACATGCAGATGTGGGATCTTTCTGGATGCCTTTCCCTGCATGGCTGTCCCCCTATTAAAGTCTCGGAGTCTGCCAATTAATCTTGCAACTACCTAAGGGTTTCCTGGCCCTAACCCTCTCTAAAAGTTCTATTAAGAGAAATGAAAATCTCTTTTGCATTCAAGAAGTGTCTGGCGCCCAATGACTTTAACTACCTTGCACCCACTATGCCTCACAACCCAATATATACAGAAGGATGTCAGCTATCTCTGACCCTGGAAGTTCTCATTAGACCTAAGGAGGCCTGGGACCTTGCTACATTTAGTTTTTTTATTTTTAATAAACTTGTAAAGATTTCAAACAAACTTACTTCACGTTGTCATTATGAAGTATTGTTTGTAGAATTTTGAGGAAAATAATTAATTTAATCAATTTTGGGATAAGGCTGTAACATAACAAAATGTGAAAAAAGTGAAGCGCTGTGGATACTTTCTGGAAGCACCTTTTGCATTCCCCTGTAAGATTCAGGATCTGTTGCATGGATGTGTGCTGACAAGGAATGCTTACATTAAGGGCCCCGTTCTCACAATCACATTCTGGGAATGCACATGTTCCCGTGCTCAGCACTGCACACTACCTGTGATGGTGCAATGTGACTGACACACCGACGTACCTCACCAACAGAGGTGCATTGCACCTGCACATTGCAATTATTATTATACGAAATTTATATAGCGCCAACAGTTTGCACAGCGCTTTACAACATGAGGACAGACAGTACACTTACAATACAAATCAATACAGGAGGGATCAGAGGGCCCTGCTCGTTAGAGCTTACAATCTATAAGGGAGGGTCAAGTGGAACAAAAGGTAATAACTGTGGGGGGTGAGCTGATGGAGAATATGAAAATACAGTTGTTAGGTGTGGGTAAGGCAGGCTTCCCTGAAGAGAAGGGTTTTCAGGGATCGTCTAAAAGCTAATAGAGTAGGAGATAAGCAGACAGATTGGAGTAAGGCTTTCCATAGGATTGGAGAGGCTTTGGAAAAGTCCTGGAGGCGAGCATGGGAGGAAGTGACGAAGGAGCTAGTGTGCAGAAGTTCTTGAGAGGAACGAAGAGAACGAGTAGGTTGGTATTTAGAGACGAGGCTAGTGATGTAGTTGGGGGCTAAATTGTGGATAGCTTTGTAAGCAGCTGTTAGTATTTTGAATCTAATTTGTTAGGTACGCGTAAGCCAGTGGAGGGATTGACAGAGAAGGGTAGCAGACACAGAGTGATTGGTAAGGTGGATGAGTCTGGCAGCGGCATTCATGATGGATTGCAGAGGTGATAGACTATGTAGAGGTAAGCCAATGAGAAGGGAGTTGCAGTAGTGGAGGCGAGAGATGACCAGCGAGTGAATTAAGAGCTTCGTTGTGTCATTGGTTAGAAAGGGGCGTATTTTGGAGATGTTGCGGAGGTTGAGGCGGCAAGATTTGGACAGTGATTGGACGTGGTGCTTAAAGGAGAGTTCAGAGTCTAGGACTACACCTAGAACCTTGGCATGCGGGGATGGGCTTATAGTTGTGCCATCGATTTTGACAGAGAGATCAGGGGAAGGGAAAGGGGCATATGGGGGAGGAAAAATTATAAGTTCAATTTTGGATAGAATGAGTTTGAGGAAGTGGTGTGACATCCAGACTGATATATCTGATAGTAAATTAGTGATACGTGAGGAGACAGAGGGAGTGAGCTGAGGATTAGAGAAATAGATTTGGGTGTCGTCAGCGTAGAGGTGGTATTGGTATCAGCTGACCCAGGGAGGAGGTGTAGATTGAAAATAGGAGAGGTCCAAGAACAGAACCTTGGGGGACCCTAACAGAGAAAGGAAGAGGAGAGGAGGAAGCAGAGTTGTAAGAAATGCTAAAGGTGCGGTTGGATAAGTAGGAAGAGAACCAGCGAAGAGTAGAGTTACGGAGACCAAAGGCGTGTGGTTTTTTGAGGAGGAGGGGGTGGTCAACCATATCAAAGGCAGCAGAGAGGTCCAGGAGTAGGAGTACAATAGAAACCAGCCAACATTCGGCCGGCTTTTGTCAAAGGGTCATGGCCGAAAAAGGTCTGCTGACCAGCTCCTGGCCTGCCAATGGCTGAGAGCGCTGTCTGGAGTGTTCTGGTGGGGGGCCGTCCTGTCAGAACACAATAGCATAGCAGGGGAGATCGCTGTACTAACAGCTCCAACCTGAGCTGTCAGTTTTTTAAAAACTAGTAGTGCACAGGAGGCTTTAGAGACAAGAAAGATTGTCTCTAATAAACATTATCAGTCTCCTGCTGCTCCTCCAATCACAAGCTAAGAGCGGGTAGGTAATCACATTGTATTGCTTAATTGCAGGGGAGAACATTCAGGCCATCAACCTGGTTGTGTCAGGTGGCACTAGCTTAACAAGTCTACATTTACTTTAGTTGGTGAAACTCCTCCTAAATGTTTATTTCAACCTGTTTACCTAGAGTTCAGCTTTATTGGTATTTCTTAGATGACATGAACTTGCATGCAGTACTCTTTGCTGTGGGTTTTTAGCAGAAGTGTGGACTATATCAACCACCGACAAAAAACAAAACAAAAAAAACAATGTCCTTGTCATGTGACACTCCAGTAAAAGATTCATACCACTGTTTAAAATAATTTAGAATATCCATGATGCTCTAGATATAAACAATCTTCCTGCAATAAAATATATGTGTGACCTGAAAAGGTTGCTAATGCCAAATAAATGGAAATGTTTCCACTAACCTTTAAATAATCTTTCTGGCCACCTTTACACAGGTGATAAGTATATTCTACGAATCCCATCAACAAGAGTTTGTGGATTTGTGTGGCTGGAATGACAGGTGTGTTCTAGGCCACTCAGCCCATACAGTTCAATGACAGGCTAACGGCAGCCATAGCTATCCATGATTGTCCGCACAGCCAGCAATTACCTGTGGTTAAGGGCAAAAGATCCTGGCTGGGCACACTCTGTGCATCCAGCCATGATCAACACAGGCAAACCAGTGCCAATATGTCATTGCATTGTATGGGCACAGTGACTACAGCTCTTTGCACATGCCTGTCATTCCAGCTGCACGAATCCACAGATTCTTGCCACTAGAATTAGCAGGGTGTGCTAATCGCCTGTGTGAATGTAGTTTTATGCTAACATACTGTAGGTTAGGGTGACCAGACATCCCCAGTTTCCGGGGACAGTCCCCAGGTTGAGGACACTGTCCCTGGAGCCTGTCTGTCCCCAGATTTGTCCCCGGATTGCAGAGCCAATCCTGGGCGGGCAGTGGGTGGGGTCACGTTGACTGTTCCAGCTCTGTGTCTTGTCATTGCGGCATGTGCTAATAGTAACTCTGAGTAATAATCTCAGAGTAGCTGTAGAGGAGGAGCTGGAGTGGCTCCAGCTGCCACTCCCCTCCACATTTGTCTGCAAAAATAGATAGTAGAACCGCCGGCTGCGATCCCTGGGGCACATGACCACTCATTCCCAGAATCCCGACCCTCTCCTCCTACCTCTGCTCCCTCCTCCCATCTCTCTCCGTGCAGCGGCAGTGCATAGGGGAGAGAACAGAGCATAGTGTTCCACCCACCCCCTCCCTCCTGGATGATATATTAGAAAGAATTATGGGTAATGTAGTCCAGAGGGGCGGGATTGCATTGAAAATTAATGGAGCTACAAGGAGGAGTTTGTGTTGGGTGGGCACTGATGAGTTGGCACTGATAGGCTGCACTGATGGGCACAGATAGGCTACACTGATGGGCACTGGTAGGCTGCACTGATTGGAACTGATGAGTTGGCACTGATAGGCTGCACTGATGGGCACTGATAGCCTGCACTGATGGACACTGATGAGTTGGTACTGATAGGCTGCACTGATGGGCACTGATAGGCTGCACTGATGGGCACTAATAGGCTGCACTGATGAACACTGATGAGTTGGCACTTATAGGCTGCACTGATGGACACTGGTCAGGCTGCATTGCTGGGCACTGGTCAGGCTGCATTGGATGGGCACTGGTCAGGCTGCATTGATGGGCACTGGTCAGGCTGCATTGATGGGCACTGGTCAGGCTGCATTGCTGGGCACTGGTCAGGCTGCATTGCTGGGCACTGGTCAGGCTGCAGATATGGACTCTGAACAGGCTGCATTGCTGGGCACTGGTCAGGCTGCAAAGATCGGCACTGGTGAGACTGCATAGATGGGCACTGGTGAGGCTGCATTGCTGGGCACTGGTGAGGCTGCATAGATGGGCACTGGTGAGGCTGCATAGTTGGGTACTGATGAGGTTGCATTTCTGGGCACTGGTCAGGCTGCATAGATGGGCACTGGCGAGGCAGCATAGATGGGCACTGGCAAGGCTGCATTCCTGGGCACTGGTCAGGCTGCATTGATGGGCACTGGTGAGGCTGCATAGATGGGCACTGGTGATACTGCATAGATGGGCAATGGTAAGGCTGCATAGATGGGCACTGGTGAGGCTGCAATGATGGGCACTGGTGAGGCTGCATTGATGGGCACTGGTCAGGCTGTATTGATGGGCACTGATGAGGCTGCATAGATGGGCACAGCTGAGCCCTGCATTCTTTATGTGGCACACTGCTGAGCCCTGCATTCTTTATGTAGCGCACTCCTGAGCCCTGCAATCTTTATGTAGCGCATTCCTAAACCCTGCGTTCTTTATGTAGTGCACTCCTGACCCTGCATTCTTTATGTAGTGCACCCCTGAGCTCTGCATTCTTTATATAGGGGGGTGGTGACAAACAATGCACCTAAAGACCCCCTTGGTCCGGTCGGTGCGGTCATCCGGAGCACATATATATCATACAATCATTCCATAAACACATACTACATACACTGCATATATAATTTGAGGAAAATATGCTTATAAAATAGTTTACCATTTGTTAAGAAAAAAAAATGTCCCTGGATTTAATTTTAAAAATCTGGTCTTCTTACTGTAGGTGGAATGACTACTGTGGTGGATGTGGGTGTTGACCCAGCTGAGAAGATATAATATTTAGTCATATTTATTGTCTGCACCTGAAAAGACACAAAAGAGCTGCAGCATTCTGCAGAGGGTTATTTTTATTTGCATATCCAGTATTGGGTGTGATAACTTTCCATGCCAAACGTGTGATTATATCTAAATTTGCATTTTTTTTTTTTGTAATTATTATTTTTTATTTCTAAGCACTGATGTGTTTGCATTACCATCACATTGCAAAGCTGTCTATATACTTGTGTGTTTGTCTACACAAGACTTCTTCTTGATAGTGGGTGGTTAGTATGCACCAGACATGGTCATCCAAATGGATTAAGATATAAAATGGTTGTTTAAGAGCACATACTGTACGCAAGTTGCTCTCGCCTCAAACTTTAGCACTTTCCAATTGGCAGATGTAAACTTTGTAGCAGCTGATACATGTACAATTATTAGGTGATAAGCCTTTTATGCAGATAATTTATTTGCCCCCCCACACACACAGCTCGGGACCCCTGCACGTTACACAGCCCCCCTGCAGCTCTGGATCACTGCACAATAAACAGCTCCCTGGTTATGGACCCCTGCATGTTACACAGCCCCCCACAGCTCTGGACACCTGCACATTACACAGCCCCCCACAGCTCTGGACCCCTGCATGTTACACAGCCCCCCACAGCTCTGGATCACTGCACAATAAACAGCCCCCTGGTTATGGACCCCTGCATGTTACACAGCCCCCCACAGCTCTGGACACCTGCACATTACACAGCCCCCCACAGCTCTGGACCCCTGCACGTTACACAGCCCCCCTGCAGCTCTGGATCACTGCACAATAAACAGCCCCCTGGTTATGGACCCCTGCATGTTACACAGCCCCCCACAGCTCTGGATACCTGCACATTACACAGCCCCCCACAGCTCTGGACCCCTGCATGTTACACAGCCCCCACACAGCTCTGGACCCCTGCATGTTACACAGCCCCCCCCCCCCACAGCTCTGGACCCCTGCATGTTACACAGCCCCCCCCCACAGCTCTGGACCCCTGCATGTTACACAGCCCCCCCCCACAGCTCTGGACCCCTGCATGTTACACAGCCCCCCCACAGCTCTGGACCCCTGCATGTTACACAGCCCCCCACAGCTCTGGACCGCTGCACATTACACAGCCCCCCACAGCTCTGGACCCCTGCATGTTACACAGCTCCCCCCACAGCTCTGGACCCCTGCATGTTACACAGCCCCCTCCCCACAGCTCTGAACTCCTGCACATTACACAGCCCCCCACAGCTCTGGACCCCTGCATGTTACACAGCCCCCCCACAGCTCTGGACCCTTGCACATTACACAGCCACCATGCAGCTCTGGACCCCTGCACATTACACAGCCCCCCACAGCTCTGGACTCCTGCACATTACACAGCCCCTCCCCCGCAGCTCTGGACCCCTGCATGTTACACAGCCCCCCACATTTCTGGACCCCTGCCCCTTACCCCCCGCACATTACACAGTCCCCCCACAGCTCTGGACCCCTGCACATTACACAGCCCCCCACAGCTCTGGACCCCTGCATGTTACACAGCCCCCCCACAGCTCTGGACCCCTGCATGTTACACAGCCCCCTGCAGCTCTGGACCCCTGCACAATACACAGCCCCCCAGCTTTGGACCCCTGCACGTTACACAGCCTCGCTCCGCAGATCCGTACCCCTGCACATTACACAGCCCCCCCCCACAGCTCTGGACCCCTGCACATTACACAGCCCCCCCACAGCTCTGGACCCCTGCACATTACACAGCCACTCCTCCACAGCTCTGGACCCCTGCACATTACGCAGCCCCTCCCCACAGCTCTAGACCCCTGCATGTTACACAGCCCCCCACAGCCCTGGACCCCTGCACATTACACAGCCCCCCACAGCTCTGGACCCCTGCATGTTACACCCCCCCCCACAGCTCTGGACCCCTGCAGGTTACACAGCCCCCCTCCCCCACAGCTCTGGACCCCTGCATGTTACACAGCTCTGGACCCCTGCATGTTACACAGCCCCCACAGCTCTGGACCCCTGCATGTTACACAGCCCCCCCCACAGCTCTGGACCCCTGCATGTTACACAGCCCCCCCCACAGCTCTGGACCCCTGCATGTTACACAGCCCCCCCACAGTTCTGGACACCTGCATGTTACACAGTCCCCCACAGCTCTGGACCTCTGCACATTACACAGCCCCCCACAGCTCTGGACCCCTGCATGTTACACAGCTCCCCCCCCACAGCTCTGGTCCCCTGCATGTTAAACAGCCCCCTCCCCACAGCTCTGGACCCCGGCACATTACACAGCCCCCCACAGCTCTGGACCCCTGCACGTTACACAGCCCCCCCCACATCTCTGGACCCCTGCATGTTACACAGCCCCCACAGCTCTGGACCTCTGCACATTACACAGACCCCTACAGCTCTGGCCCCTGCATGTTACACAGCCCCCCCCCCCCCACAGCTTTGGACTCCTGCATGTTACACAACCCCCTCCCCCCCCAGCTCTGGACCCCTGAATGTTACACAGACCCCCTACAGCTCTGGATCCCTGTATGTTACACAGCCCCCCTCCCTTAGCTCTGCCCCTTCTTACCTTACCCAAGAAGAGGGAGAGACACAGCAGCGCTGAACAGAGGGCGGTAACTGCTGGAGTTAATTTTTCACATTAGCAAGCTAATGCTTGGTTGCTAGGACCACCTAGCAACCAATCACCTGCTGGTTAACTTGGAAGGTTAACGTCTGGTAGTTCCCGACTAGGGTTACCACCTTTTCTTCAAACCAAACCCGAACATTTTAGTGGCACACAGAATTTTTTTTTTTTTTTTTGCATATATTTTGTGATTAAATAACATTTCAAATCATATAGAGTTAATCCACTATCATTCAAAATATTTTTTTTACATTTGAATTAATAGAATTATAGGGGAAAGTTGCGCTGCCTTTTTTCATTTGTTTTTGAGGTGTGGGAACAAATATCAGTGTTAACAGCAACCCAACAGTGAGTTTATTTATTGGCAGTCCCCAAGTTACGAACACAATAAGGACTGTAGGTTTGTTCGTAAGTGGAATTTGTTTGTAAGTCGGAACACTGCATTTGTAAGTGTAACTTCCGGTCGGAACACTGGATTTGGAACTGTAACTTCCTCCTGTGCATGGGGATGTTCCGGGCTCCTGTTATGTTATCTGGGGCTCTTCTGGCCATGCAGTACATGTAGTACTGCAGTGTGGGATGTGTCCAGAGGTGCTCGGAAGTATCCAGGATTAGCGTGGAGCATAAGTGGCCGGCATTTGAGGCCGTTCATAAGTAGGAGTCGTTCGTAAATCGGGTGCTTGTAACTCGGGGACTGCCTGTACCTAGTTTTTAACTTTAAGGAGGACAGGGAGTGCTAATATAAGGGGGATATCTGTCATCTAATGGAGGTCTCTAAGGAAGGAGAGGGTACTGATAGAAGGGTAATGTGAGTTAATGGGGGGTCTCTAATGGGTGCTGACTGCTGATCTAATGTTTGGTGATCATTAGATCAGCAGTCAGCACCCCCCCCCCCCCCCATTAGATCAGAGTCTCCTTATATCAGCACCCCCTCTTAAAGATCTCTTAGAGAGTCTGTAGGGTGGGGGGGGGGGGGTGCTGATACAAGGAGACTCTGATCTAATGGGGGGTCTGTAGGGGAGGGGTGCTGCCTGCTGATCTAATGATCACCAACCATTGGCAATCAGCAATCGATCAGAGTGAGGGGTTCAGGAGTGCGTTATGATCAGCAATTAGTACCCATTAGCTCACAGTTCCCTTCTATCAGTGCCCCCTCCTTCCTTAGAGACCTCCATTAGATTAGAGAGATCCCTCTTATCAGGGCCGCTGTTAGAAATCATGGGGCCCCATACAGCCTACCTGACAGGGCCCCTCCCCTGATCCCGCCTCAAAACAAAATGCAGCTTTGTCTTCAAGTGCATGCAGTAGAAGGGGGACAGTTACAAATAGCAGAATAAATGAGGCCTACGGTTACAGGGCTTTTTTTCTCAGAGATTAGGTGCAGGAACTCTATCATATACCCATTGCACCACTCGCCATAAACATCATAAACAACACCCCCCCCCCCCCCCCCCCCAGTGTGCTACATACAGAGAGCAGAGATTAGGAGTGAGCTACATACAGAGTGCATGATTCAGCAGTGTATTATGCACAAAGTGCAGAACTCAGGGGTGTGCTATGCACAGAGTAGTAGAGTAGTAGAGTTGAGGAGTATGGTTCACATAGAGTGCAGTGTTGAGGGTGTGCTACGTACAAAGTGAAGAATTCAGCAGTGCACTAAGTGCAGAGTGCAGGGTTGAGGAGTGCACTACGTACAAAGTGAAGTATCCAGTGGTGCGCTACGTACAGAGTGCAGGGTTATGGCGTGCGCAGTGTACAGATTACAAAGTTCATGAGTGCTCTACGTATAAACTTCAGAATTAAGGCATGAGCTATGTACAGTGCTGCATTCAGGAATGCTCTGTGCACAGAATGCAGGGTTCAAGAGTGCCTTACATTCAGAGTGCAGGGTACAAATGTGTCATTCAGAGTGTAGGGTTCAAAAGTGTGTTACATTCAGAGAGCAGGGTTCAAGATTGCGTTACGTTCAGAGAGCGGGCTTCAGGAGTGCATAACGTTCAGAGGGTGGGGTTCAGGAGTGTGTTACGTTCAGAGTGCGGGGTTCAGGAGTGCGTTATGTTCAGAGTGCGGGGTTCAGGAGTGCGTTACGTTTAGAGTGCAGGGTTCAGGAGTGCGTTATGTTCAGAGTGCGGGGTTCAGGAGTGCGTTACGTTCAGAGTGCAGGGTTCAGGAGTGCGTTAGGTTCAGAGTGCGGGGTTCAGGACTGCGTTAGGTTCAGAGTGCGGGGTTCAGGAGTGCGTTAGGTTCATAGTGCCGGGTTCAGGAGTGCGTTACGTTCAGAGTGCAGGGTTAAAGAGTACGTTACGTTCAGAGTGCAGGGTTCAGGAGTGCGTTACGTTCAGAGTGCGGGGTTCAGGAGTGTGTTACGTTCAGAGTTGGGGGTTCAGGAGTGCGTTATGTTCAGAGTGCGGGGTTCAGGAGTGCGTTATGTTCAGAGTGCGGGGTTCAGGAGTGCGTTACGTTCAGAGTGCAGGGTTCAGGGGAGCGTTAGGTTCAGAGGGCTGGGTTCAGGAGTGCGTTACGTTCAGAGTGCAGGGTTCAGGAGTGTGTTACGTTCAGAGTGCAGGGTTCAGGAGTGCGTTACGTTCAGAGTGGGGGGTTCAGGAGTGCGTTATGTTCAGAGTGCGGGGTTCAGGAGTGCGTTACATTCAGAGTGCGGGGTTCAGGAGTGCGTTACGTTCAGAGTGCGGGGTTCAGGAGTGCGTTAGGTTCAGAGGGCGGGGTTCAGGAGTGCGTTGCTTTCAGAGTGCGGGGTTCAGGAGTGCGTTACGTTCAGAGTGTGGGGTTCAGGAGTGCATTAGGTTCAGAGTGCGGGGTTCAGGGGTGTGTTACGTTCAGAGTGCGGGGTTCAGGAGTGCATTACATTCAGAGTGCAGGATTCAGGAGTGCGTTAGGTTCAGAGTGTGGGGTTCAGGAGTGCGTTACATTCAGAGTACAGGATTCAGGCGTGCGTTACATTCAGAGTCCAGTGTGCTACATACAGAGAGCAGAGATTAGGAGTGAGCTACATACAGAGTGCATGATTCAGCAGTGTATTATGCACAAAATGCAGAATTCAGGGGTGTGCTATGCACAGAGTAGTAGAGTTGAGGCGTATGTTACACATAGAGTGCAGTGTTGAGGGTGTGCTACGTACAAAGTGAAGAATTCAGCAGTGCACTAAGTACAGAGTGCAGGGTTGAGGAGTGCACTACGTACAAAGTGAAGTATCCAGTGGTGCGCTACGTACAGAATGCAAGGTTAAGGAGTGTGCAGTGTACAGAATACAAAGTTCATGAGTGCTCTACGTATAAAGTGCAGAATTAGGGCATGAGCTATGTACAGGGTTGCAATGTTGATGCTGCTTTGAAATGCTGTGTTAAAACTACTATTCCTGCTCTTTTTCAGAATGTATTTGCACTCTCTCCTATAATTCCTCTGAGGAAGGGATATTTTTCCTGAATGTATAAAAAAATGTGAAAGAAACCGCGCTGTCTTAAACAAAAAATAGTAGCTGCCAGCACATCAGATAGTCTGTGAAAAAGTAAACCAAATAAAATAGTATAGTGCAGCGCTAATGCAATGAAAAACACAGTGAAGATATCCCAATGAGAAATTGGGCTATATATAAGTGCAAATACAATAATATTATTAAACCACAATATTGTTGAAGTGTAGATCAACAGTGATAGTGTATATAAAGTGCATATAGTCCATATATGACATCAAAATGGTGACTATAAATGAGTGTGAACTGGTTGTCTGTAGATAATCCACCACCATAAGGAAAGGGGCTTACCACACAGGTTGAACCCAACAAGGCATATGCCTGATGAGTCAACCAAGTTTTTGGTGTAACACACCCAAGGAGGTACAGCAACCACTACTTCCAATCTAGACCGAATCGGATGTGGATCCGTGACAATTGTGAAATGCAGTCCCAGGATCAAAACAGCAGGCATTAATGATGTGCAAATGTTATTTTTACATTTGATTTTCTCTAGCAGGATACCTATTGTTCATTTAGCATACTTTGCTCTTTACTTGCTCTTTACTTATATCTTGCTGTTAAAACTAGAACTGCATAAGGGAGACCCATGACAATTTGGCCTCTTGCACACTGCAGCTTGAAAATGCTCAGTACAGCTTATTTTTTTTACTGAGCTAAAATACAGCCCATTAATTGTAATGTGCCTATGCACTCAGGCGTGTAAACAAGCGTCCCTGTATTCTTCAGTAAAAAAAAAAAAGGAAAAATCTGCACTTTTGTGTGCAAATTCATGCAATCACGCAAATGCACACAGATTTGTCCATTGACATTGTCAATCCGGGACCAAGCTTCCGCGCATGCGAAAAAGGCGCGAAAATACATATATATATATATATATATATATATATATATATGTATAAAAAAAAGTCTGAAAAAGTAGATGCTCAAACAGGAGTATCGTGTGCAAGAGGCCTAATGGTATGTTGAACTTTTGACATGCAGCAAGAAAAAGTGATTGCAACAACATATATCTGTGTAAGTAAATTTCTTGATAACATTGTTTCACAATACAGTATTGGCTAGAAAAAAATGTTCTAAGACTTTATCATTTTCTTTCACAATCATTTTTTATTAAAGAATTTAGAAACCAATGTGTTGACAAAAGTAGAACAGGTTATTATATAAGCATGAAGGCAAAATAAGATTCAAAAAGATGCATATAGAAAAAATAAGCATGTTACAGAGAACAGATTTGTGGTTTTTAGCAAACAGAACCAACAGGAGACAGTTCGGAGCACAAGTTTTATAGGCTTAATGAGAAAAAGCTGTGTAAGACATTGTCACGTGTGGTTCTGTAAGTCACTGGGTTTTAGAGATCTCAATCAATGGTGTCTTTAAAAACTAGGAGAAAGGCTAAAGAAATAGTATCAATAAGGGAAAAAAAGGGACAAAAAACAGGATGAAAAATCCAAAGCTCACAGCCACTCAAATGCCACGTACACACGATCAGACATTCCGACAACAAAATCCTGGATTTATTTCCGACGGATGTTGGCTCAAACTTGTCTTGCATACACACGGTCGCACAAATGTTGTTGGAAATTCCGAACGTCAAGAACGCGGTGACATACAACACGTACGACGAGCCGAGAAAAATGTTCAATAGCCAGTGCGGCTCTTCTGCTTGATTCCGAGCATGCGTGGAATTTTGTGCGTCGGAATTGTGTACACACGATCGGAATTTCTGACAACGGATTTTGTTGTCGGAAAATTTGAGAACCAGCTCTCAAATTTCTGTTGTCGCAAATTCCGACAACAAATGTCTGATTGAGCCTACACACGGTCGGAATTTCCAACAACAAGCTCACATCGAACATTTGTTGCCCGAAATTCCGACCGTGTGTATGCGGCAATAGAGCTAGAGAATTTTAAATAACTAGAGGAGAAATAAGAGAGAAGGAGAGGAGAGAAAGTGAATAGGTAGACGTGGTAACCCCAGAAGCCAGCATATGGAGGGGGCTTATTGTAGTGGGTCCACATAAGTCCAATAAGCTTGTGGTTGACTGGGAAGATGAATGATAATCAAGCAACGGTCGCCAGATTTTTAGGCACTTATCATGTGTGTTGATGAGGATGGCTGTATACAGCCCTTGACCTTGGCAAAATTAAAGAGAAACTGCAGTCTGCTCACATAATTTGTAATAAAAACATCTTTGCCATTCTGAAACGGAGCATAAGGAGAAGATTAGTCCCTGAGTTAATGACATGAGTTGCATTTTGATTTGAACACTATCAAAGTTATGGACAAATCGTGTTTTTTAAGTAGCAACTCTACTAGATGAGGCAGTTGAAGGTAATGGAACAGCTCAGAGTAGGGGACATCATGGGAGAGTTGTTGAAATGTGCGAAACCCTGTGTCCAAAATAGAAAGGATCATAGTAAAGCCGCTCGTGTGGCGTCATCAGTAGCTCTGGGGTTTTCCAGTCCGGGGGGGGTGGGTTTATAGTAGGAGATATTAGGTACACCAAGCCCTCTTCTGGATTTTGGTTCATATAGAAAATTCTTATTCAATCTAGGTCTGGTAGATCCTCGGATAAATTTAAATACTTGGGAGGTGCAAGGAAAAATGTTATAATTTTCAGTGAATAAAATAATGTGTAAGTCAACATCAACACATTTTTTTCAGCTCGGTATAGAGAATACCATAATTCGCTGCCCTAGAAAGCACATACAATCTATTGTATCTCTACCCCTACTATGATACATATGGTTTCTAGGGCTAGCTTTACTTGAAGTCGTGAAAAAAATAGAGTGTGCCAGAGGTGAGTACTGACGTCAGTACTGCAATGTTAACTGGGGAGCAACCAATTTGCCAGTGATGGAAATGCCTCTTCTGTCTTGTTCAGGTTAGCCATAAAAACTTTGGGACTTCGTTTTTACCTGCCTGGGAGAAATATAATAGGTTATAAAGCTTCTAACCTATGACTAATTTCAATAATTGTTTAGTGTACCTTTGGTCACATTTTTAAATCAAATATTCATTTCTGTATTGTAATCAAATTATTTCTATGCTACGTCTATTAATCTTAATGATAATAAAGTTTATAAACTTACTATATGAAGAATTTCTCTAGAGGTTGCTAGGGGTTCCTTGAGCAATAAGCAACTTCTGCCTTTCAAAAAAGTTACCACTGACACCATTGATCTTTTAAGCTATCTTTTTATGGGGAGTTCTTCCCAATGACCACAAGTGTAAGGAACATTATTCCCAGTGACCATCACACTAATGTATCAAGAATTGTAGATATAGTAATTTCTAGCAGGGATTCCCTGACATTGGAAAGTAGTTTAATGCCGCGTACACACGGTCGGACTTTTCGTCTACAAAAGTCCAACGGACGCTGACGGACTAAAGCTGGCTGGTAATCCGATCGTGTGTGGGCTTCTCCGGACTTTCAACGGACTTTTTTAGCCTCAAATCCGACGGACTTTAGATTTGAAGCATGCTTCAAATCTTTACGTCGTAACTACGACGGACCCCGAAGTCCGCTCGTCTGTATGCTAGTCCGACGGACAAAAAAACGACGCATGCTCATAAGCAAAAACTAAACGGAAGCACTCGGTCTAGTAAAACTAGTGTTCGTATTGTAGGTAGCACATTCATCACGCTGCAAAATCTGTGATCGTTGAATGCAGCGCATTTTATTTCTTCTTTACGAATGCTCTAAAGAACGAAGGTGTTTTGCTGTTCATAATCAGAGTTCTCCCAAACTGATTTCTGGATTCTTTTTCTCTTTGATCTCATGAATGATATAGTATGCATTTTAAAAACAAGGTTTCCATACTAATAATACTTTTTCCCCTTTTTTTTTTTTTTTTTTTTAGGTTTGTAAAGTTACCACAAAGAACCCATTATTCTTTTTTTTTTTAATAGTGATTATTTTTTAGTTTTTAGATAAAGTTAACCCAAAGCACCGTTTTTGGTTATGTAAATTTTTTGATTTTCAAGACTTACCACTTGAACATTATTAACATTAGTAATGTATTTTTGGTGTGTTTTTTCAAAACTCAATGAGATTGTTGTCCCTTGTTAATTTAACATTGTGTGTAAAATCAATGATTTCAAAGAAAACACATAAAGTCTTTTGCTAAACTCAAAAAAGATCCATTTATTCATGGTCAAAATAAAATAAAGAGGAAGTCAACGCTGGAAAAAGTCGGTGTACAAGAAAATTGGGATCTTGCGGAGTCCATATAAGAGGGAGCACAATCTGGTCCAAGAATCCCAGAGATCAACAGCACCAGCAGATGATCTAGATGTCCCCAGACTGTGGTCCTACAACAGCCTGCGTCTTCTGTCAGACCAGACTGAACCCAGGTCATCATTTTCTTCTCTTCCCTGCAGCCTTTCCTCCACGCTGCCCTGCAGCCTTCCCTGTAGCCTTCTTTTGAGGCTGTGGCTCTGGTGTTTCAGTTGTGGCAGGAGGAGGAGGAGGAGGAGGAGGGGGGGCTGCCTCATGTAGTTGGGTGTTTTGTGTTAGCGTGCCCTGCAGCCCCTTATGGATTGTTTCCCCAAATAGGCGCTCACAAATGAGGCGCTGCTCCCAATCCATCTGAAGAAGCCTGCTGGCTAAGTAGAAGCCATATGATTCTTCCGCTTCGGGGGGGCTCGTTAAAAAACGGGTGGCCTCTTGCATGAGGCGCAGGGATGCGTCCTGTGTGACCATCCCCTTCCTGGCCCTTTTTTTGGGAAGGTGGAGGGGAGGCACTTGGGATTCGGTCAGGCTCCTACTGGGCCCAGCCACCTCACTTGGCCCAGCCACCTCACTTGGCCCAGCCACCTCACTGGGAGCAGCCACCTCACTGGGAGCAGCCACCTCCTGCCTGACACTGGGCCCAGCCTCCTCCAGGATGATGGTGAATCCGGCCTCCTCCAGGCTGTCCATGGGCCTGGTCTCCTCCTGCCTGCCACTTTCCCCACATTCCTCCTGGATGAACTCATCCTGTGTATAAAAAAAGGACAATAGTTTGAGTATATTTTTTTGGGTTCATCAATGACACACAGTTTGCTTCTCATGAATAGCAAATTCAATGTGAATACTTCTCTTTAATAAAAGAGTCTAATCAGACACCATAATTATTTCAAGCAGGTGCCAAACATATTTAGCCACTACTGTCAATTGATATGTATACACAATTTTGAGTGACAAATTATTTTAGACAATTATAACATCCAGTTAACATCATTAATATTAGTACAGTAAATATTTGTTAAAATAATTTACCTGACTCCAGATGGTCATATCTGGTTCATCCAGGATGGAAGACCCAGCTTGCTCCTCATCAGCCTCTGCTGGGGTGGAGGGAAGGGTGGAGGGAAGGGTTGAAAGTGATGGCCTGGCTTCATTCTGGTCATCCAGAAAACGGAGTTGATTGTAGTACCACAGCCTGGGTACATAAACATCATCTGCTGATGCTCCTGATCTCCTTGATTCCTGGATCTTCTTATGCTCCCTCTTATACATGTTCCTCAAGACCCCAATTTTCTTGAGCAATGTCTCCATTGTTGCTTCCGGGATGGTCGCCTGGACAAAGGCCAGAAGTCTCTCCAGCGTTGACTTCCTCACATGCTTAGCATAATACTGAGGGTGTTTCACCTCCCACAAATTCCTCATCTCTCGATATTTGGAAATAAAAGATGTAAGGAACTCTGGATCCTTAAATAGGGGATTCATTATATCTTGAAAAGATGAAGTCACAAGACAAAAAACACTTTTATTATAGGTTTCTGCTAACCCCTCATCATCTTCTCCCTATGTAGGCCTCATCAATCTATCAAGCCATATAGGCCGCTTGCTACAAAGTCATGACCATAAAAACCAAAAAAATATATATCTAAAATTACCTTCGTTTTGTAACGTCCTGGTCCACTATCACCTACCACAGAACGTACGTACGACACGTGCGCAAGGCCCCTCTTTATACACTACGCATGTGTGAAACTCCGCCTGCGTCGCCCGCCCCTGACGTTCGAAATTAACTCATGTTCTCCGCCCCCTAATTCGACGCACAGAACGTACGTACGACACGTGCGCAAGGCCCCTCTTTATACACTACGCATGTGTGAAACTCCGCCTGCGTCGCCCGCCCCTGACGTTCGATTTTAACTCATGTTCTCCGCCCCCTAATTCGACGCACAGAACGTACGTACGACACGTGCGCAAGGCCCCTCTTTATACACTACGCATGTGTGAAACTCCGCCTGCGTCGCCCGCCCCTGACGTTCGAAATTAACTCATGTTCTCCGCCCCCTAATTCGACGCACAGAACGTACGTACGACACGTGCGCAAGGCCCCTCTTTATACACTACGCATGTGTGAAACTCCGCCTGCGTCGCCCGCCCCTGACGTTCGATTTTAACTCATGTTCTCCGCCCCCTAATTCGACGCACAGAACGTACGTACGACACGTGCGCAAGGCCCCTCTTTATACACTACGCATGTGTGAAACTCCGCCTGCGTCGCCCGCCCCTGACGTTCGAAATTAACTCATGTTCTCCGCCCCCTAATTCGACGCACAGAACGTACGTACGACACGTGCGCAAGGCCCCTCTTTATACACTACGCATGTGTGAAACTCCGCCTGCGTCGCCCGCCCCTGACGTTCGATTTTAACTCATGTTCTCCGCCCATTTTTTGTTACGGCGCGTAGTGGAGTTAAAGAATGGCGGAGACACCTGAAATGTTGACGACCTCAGGTAGTGGAGACAGCCCGGAGGCTGGAACGTCAACGAAATCTATGAGGCCTAGATTTAAGGCCTCTAATATGAGTTTTAAAGAGATGGTGGAGATGGTGGCCATTCTTCACAAAGACGACTATGATGGCAATTATGGGCCGTACGCACGGCCAAATTTGCGCAAGGCCAAAATAATGGCGAAGGTCGTGGAGACTTTGAAGGCATCTTTTGGGGTCCAGCGCTCCAAAGATCAATTGAGAAAAAGATGGTCTGACCTGAAACTCAGGGAGCCGGATCAATACCGACGTATCCGGAAAGTTCTTAAAAAAAGTAAGTACTTGTCGTGTTTTTCTCTTGTGTTTATTACCTTGTATACTGCTCCATGTGCTTTTCCTTCCTCTACGATTTTTGTTCATCGTTTTAAACGATCTTTTAATAAACCTCGTTACATATCTATAGATAGATCGATATATAGAGATATATATAGAGATATATATATATATATATATATATATATATATATATAGAGATATATATATATATATAGAGATATATATATAGATAGATATATATATATATATATATAGAGAGAGATATATATATATATATATATAGAGATATATATATATATAGAGATATATATATATATATATATATATATATATATATATATATATATATATATATAGAGAGAGAGAGAGAGAGAGAGAGAGAGAGAGAGAGAGAGAGAGAGAGAGAGAGAGAGAGAGAGAGAGAGAGAGAGAGAGAGAGATATATATATATATAGAGATAGAGATATATATATATATATAGATATAGAGATATAGAGAGAGAGAGAGAGAGAAATATAGAGATAGGTAGATAGATAGATATAGAAATGTAAAACATTCTTTTTGAATATTTGAAGTTATCTTAATTTTTTTGCTTTACATTTAGTTAGATATTTAGAGATTTTGTTCCAGATATAGAGAGAGATCAAAAGATTATTAACTATATTTTGAGATATTGATATCTATCTATCCGATATGTCTTTATAATTTTAAATATTGAGGTAAAATAGGAACTCTACACAAACCACTTCATTACAAATGTTGTAAAATTACTATGTACTAAAATATCTGTGTGCTAATTAGATTAATAATTTTTTGTTTCACATAGGGGAAAAATCACTCAGCCAACACCAAGAAGACAGTCCACCCCAAGCAAAACATGATTGGGAAATCAGCCCAAGTCCCATTGAGGATGTGGAGGAAGGAGAGGTGGGCGACATGGGCACCCCACCAGGTGAGTGTCTGACACACCAGCTTACGTTAATCTATGCATGGCTGCCTTTTGTTTAATGTAATTTGTCTACTCTATTTTAGGGGATCTGGTTGTGCTTGATTCAAGCAACAGTGCCACCCCCGAGGATGTGGAGGAATTAGGCTACATGGGCACCCCACCAGGTCAGTGTCTGAGACAACAGCTTTATTATGGTAAGGTAAACTATGTATGTGTGCATATTTCTAAAGACATTTTTTGGTTTCATTCCACTTTAGGTACAACAACAAGAAGTGACTATTTCACTTCTGAAAGTGCCCAACGGCTAATTGGTCAAATAATGGCCTGGAATAAAGACATTGATGAAATGCGGAATCGGCTGGATCGTATGCAGCAGGAAATGAAGGACATGATTGATGTTTTGGGTCGAATCTAAATCCCCTTTTTTAAACCCCAAAACATCAATCATGTCCTTCATTTCCTGTTTTGCTGACCCCATTCTGGGCCTTCTCTTTTTTTTTTTGGCAGAACATAAATGGCTGTTTAACCTAATGTAAAAAAGGAGGGCTGTTTCTCGTAAATACCTCAAAAATCCACAAAAAAATAAAACTTGATTTTCTAAAAAACACAAAAAAAAAAAATTAAAAGTGATTTTAAAAAACCAAAAAAATAAAAAAATTGATTTTAAAAACCAAAAAAAACTAAAAAACTTGATTTTAAAAAACCAAAAAAAACTAAAAAACTTGATTTTAAAAAACCAAAAAAAAAATAAAAAACTTGATTTTAAAAAACCAAAAAAAAAATAACAAACTTGATTTTCAAAAACCAAAAAAAAAATAAAAAACTTGATTTTAAAAAACCAAAAAAAAATAACAAACTTGATTTTCAAAAACCAAAAAAAAATTACAAACTTGATTTTCAAAAACCAAAAAAAAAGAACAAACTTGATTTTCAAAACCCAAAAAAAAAGAACAAACTTGATTTTCAAAAACCAAAAAAAAATAACAAACTTGATTTTCAAAAACCAAAAAAAAATAACAAACTTGATTTTCAAAAACCAAAAAAAAATACAAAACTTGATTTTAAAAAACCCCAAAAAAAAAAAAACTTTATTAAAAAAAAAAAGAAAAAAAAAATAACTTGATTAAAAAAAAAAAAACATTAAAAAAAAAATTGCTTTTAAAAAAAAAAAAAAAAAAAAAACTTGATTTTCCAAAAACAAAAAATAAGCCTGTTTGCGAAAATCAAAAAGCCAAAAATATTTTTTTGTGGATTAGGTAGAAATATTTAAATATAATTAAATTTTGCTACATTATTAAGATATCATTATATTTTTGTCTATGAACATTTTATACTAAATGCAGAACTGAATGCATAACAACCATTAATAAAAACATCTCCTTATAGGAATTAAATAAATGTGTGGTTTGTTATTTCAAGGCTCAGTATCATTTTGGTTATAATTGTAAAAAAGTGGTTTACAGTGGCAATGTAGCTTATTTAGACATTTAAAATTAAAATACAGTTGGCACTACAACTGCTCGACCATAACCTAGGAGACAGCCCAAAAGAAAGGCAAGCAATAAATATAATGCAAGATTTCATCAATATTTTTTTTATTGTCAAAAATTATATATCCTGGCCCATTGCAATGGCCCCCCTACCCATAAAATAATTAACATATTGCTGTCTAACTTGACGGGCACTTTGGGGGGCCAAGCCAGTACGGACAGTATCCAGGCCTGTAAGGTTGGCTTCTATTTGTCCGGCCTCAGGCCCAACTGTGCCTATATAATTGGGAGAATGCTTATTTAAAAAGTTGTGCAGAATGCAGCACGATAAAATTATAAAATTAAGTTTGTATTCCGCCAAATTAATGGCTGTTTGAAACAGGCGGAACCGGCTGGCCAGAATTCCAAACGCATTCTCAACCACTCTTCTAGCTCTGGCCAGCCGGTAATTAAAAACCCTCCTCTCCGGGGTGAGGGTTCTTTGGGGGAATGGCCTCATGAGGTGCTTGCTGAGAGCGAAGGCTTCATCGGCAATGAAGACAAAGGGGAGTCCTTCCACGTTATCCTCATCAGGTGGCAATCCCAGGCCACCACTCTGGAGACGCTGGCAGAACTCCGTCTGGGCAAATACTCCTCCATCCGACATCCGGCCATTCTTCCCCACGTCCACATATAAAAAATCATAGTGTGCCGACACCACCGCCATTAAAACAATACTGTGGAACCCCTTATAATTAAAATAATATGACCCCGAATGGGGTGGTGGCACAATGTGGACATGTTTCCCATCTATAGCCCCTCCACAATTGGGAAAGTCCCAACGGCTGTCAAAATGGGATGCCACAGTCTGCCATTCCTGTGGCGTTGAAGGAAACTGGGGAATCAAACAAGAAAACCAAAATCAATTAATTTGTAAGCTAACATTGCAAGAAAATTAGACAATTAAAAACATTATTCCCCAGCATCAGTATAACATTCAATAATTTAATTCTTCTGGAATAACTAATATGGAAAGGCACACTTATCAGATTGCTCACCCCCTCTGATGGAACATTGATTACATTTTAGGGGGTTGTGAAATCCCAAAAAAAAATTACTTTTAGGACACGCAGGAATTTAGGGACTAAAAAGGCTACAAGACTGCAGTTGTCGCACTCTGCAGGTGCAGTTGCTAACCAGCTTACAGTAAATGAGGTAATGTAAAAAGGCATTCATGTTGCAAGGAGTACACAATCACATGCAAGGGCAATTAATGAAAACACTTTGAGGCTTGCATATGATTTGATGATGGAAATCAGCAGAGCTTCTGCTCATTTACTAAATCACTGGAACAAATGCACTTGTAGAGTGCACATGCATTTTGCAAACTGCAACATATATTTGCTTTAGACAAATCAACACCACAGAACATTCAAGCAAATTTTAACGAGGGTGGGGGTGGGGGGGTTGTGAAATCTAGATAATTGCTCATTAGCAGCACACT
Source organism: Aquarana catesbeiana (assembly GCF_042186555.1). NCBI lineage: Eukaryota > Metazoa > Chordata > Amphibia > Anura > Ranidae > Aquarana > Aquarana catesbeiana. The sequence goes on along the minus strand of NC_133324.1, from coordinate 498,886,104 downwards.
ATTTGGAGTGAGTTTAGGTGGGGGGGGGGGGGGGGGTTGTGAAATCTAGATAATTGCTCATTAGCAGCACACTATTTGGAGTGAGTTTAGGTGGGGGGGGTGGGGGGGTTGTGAAATCTAGATAATTGCTCATTAGCAGCACACTATTTGGAGTGAGTTTAGGTGGGGGGGGGGGGGTTGTGAAATCTAGATAATTGCTCATTAGCAGCACACTATTTGGAGTGAGTTTAGGTGGGGGGGGGGTGGGGGGGTTGTGAAATCTAGATAATTGCTCATTAGCAGCACACTATTTGGAGTGAGTTTAGGTGGGGGGGTTGGGAAATCTAGACAATTGCTAATTAGCAGCACACTATTTGGAGTGAGTTTAGGTGGGGGTGGGTGGGGGGGTTGGGAAATCTAGCTAATTGCTAATTATAAGCACACTAAATACACTCAAACAAAATACATTCAAAATGAGTAGACTAGGTGGATATGTTCACATCACTTCATGCTGGGAAGGTTATTGAAGGAAAATATACATGCATGACAAAAAATAACAGGAAAAAAATCCAGCATGTGTGAGGATAAAAAAGGGGACATTCACACTATATTGCAATGATGGTAAGTAGTGTTTGAAGCAAGAAATACATTATATTATCAAAGATTACATAAAAGAACATGTGACGCTAATAAAAGAAAAATATCTTACCTTAATATAGTCCTTCTGCAGGACCTGTATGATGGCAGAACAGGTCTCTGGGATAATGATCCCCAGAGCCTGGGGGGAGATGCCTGTCGAGAACTTAAGGTCCTGCAGGCTTCTCCCTGTGGCCAAATACCGCAAGGTAGCGACCAGCCTCTGCTCCGGAGTGATGGCTTGCCTCATGCAGGTATCCTGCCTGCTGATATAGGGGGTCAGCAAAGCCAACAAATGGTCAAAAACGGGGTCCGTCATCCGGAGAAAGTTCCTGAAATCCTCAGGATTATTCTCACGGATCTCACGGAGCAAAGGCATGTGACAGAACTGGTCACGCTGAAGCAACCAATTCTTGGTCCATGAACTCCTCCTCGCCCTGTTCATGGACTGGTCTTGGGCTGAAGAATAAACTACAGCACCAAGCACATACAATGCACGAGCTCTACGACGAGTACGTACAGGTAACATGGCTTCAAAACGGTCGGCTGGTCAGAACGCACTAAACAGAACGCACTGAAGAACAGCAAGGCCTGTGAAGAACGACCTGAAAATCAGGAACGAGCGGCCAATAAAACAAAGATTTCTCAATGCCAACTGACCAAACGCACTGAAAAGCAGATACAAACCTCACAAGCACAGACTGAACAACAGTTAAAACGAACTGAAAAATACGAGTCTCACAAGCGCGAATCGTCTCTCACCAAACTTCTACTAACACGAGATAAACACGAGATTAGCAGAAGGAGCCCAAAGGGTGTCGTACGGGCTATTGAACTTCCGTTTTATAGTCTCGTCGGACTTGGTGTACGTCACCGCGTACTACGCTGTCGTACTTTTGTGTGGTCGTGTGTAGGCAAGTCCGTTCGTAAGAAAGTCTGCCGCAAGTCCGCCGAAGGTACGTCGGAAGTATGTCGGACAGGCTGTCGGACTTTTGTAGACGAAAAGTCCGACCGTGTGTACGCGGCATAAGGGTTCCTCTGTGTTGAAAAACCATGCATGTATGATAACATACACCACACAACCCCATCTTCATCAGACCCAGACCTTTATTTGGACAATTTAATTGCTTACTTAGGCCCCTGACAGACAACTCCTGGCCAAACATTTGGGGGACAAAGCAACTATCCAGAAAACAGTTTGCCTGCCAGTAACTTTTGTTTAAAATAAGCTGGTACCAAGGTGTTTTTCTCCCCCTCCTTCATAGATAATGCATGTTTGTAGGAGGACCTTTCATAAGATGGCCATGGAACCTCAAAATTCATGAACTGTTAAAAATTTGAGGAATGCCTTTGAAATCCACATTACATGTAGTTTAGTACAGTATATGAAGAACTATATCAAATTGTTTAAATTATATATTAAGCCAAAACTTTCTGTTTTGTTAAGCTGTTGCAACTAACCACACACCAGCCATAGTTCAGTTGTGTAGGTTAATTGCAACTACCTGCTCCCTATGATGATTAGTTATGAAATCAGTTTTTGGGTTGCTTTGGCAATACAGTTTAAGATTAACCACAGGTTCATACAATATAGTAAAATGTCCACAGGTACTCCAAAAGGTATCTCTGATTACTAAAGCGGCGCTACTGTCATTGCTTATTATGACCAGCTTTCATATGGTAATGGCACATAAGAAAAAAGAAAAATGACAGATGGTGATAAAAATCCAGGGAGACACAGATGGTGGTCCTAATGTGGCATTGAAGATGTGCACCTCACACCAGACTCCGCAAGCCGTGCGTCACAATCCCCTTAGGGGTTCTCACTCACCAGAAAGATGAATAAATCAAGTTTTGATATGTTAAACACGGATGTCATCCATGTCATGGAGGGTGTCAGAGCTTGTACTGAATCTCACACAGATACTCAGACAGAAAAAAAGGGCTCAAAATAGCGTAATTCCTTTTTCTCTATTTTTTATTTAAACTCAAAATGACATGTTCCATAAAATCCGTCAGTCAGTTGGTTCTTAAATTATCAGCATTAAAAAGCATTCTACACAGCGCAGGAAACCACAAGACTCACAAAAACGAAGGAAGGCAGCGTCCACCTCTTACTTACGATTGTCTCTTCCTGGCCGTGGAACTGAAACGTCACTTCCAGTCGCCGTAAGGTCACGCACTGACGCGTTTCATCATCACGACTTCCTCTGAGGGCGTTCCACATCTTCAATACCACATTAGGACCACCATCTGTGTCTCCCTGGACTTTTATCACCATCTGTCATTCTTCTTTTTTCTCAGGTGCCATTACCATATGAAAGCTTGTCATAATAAGCAATGACAGTAGCGCAGATTTAGTAATCAGAGGTACCTTTCGGAGTACCTGTGGACATTTTACTATATTGTATGGATTATTGTTTTTGCATTTTGCCACTTTAAGCGCCAGCTGACACTTTGAATCACTGTGAAAGATTGAATCACTGTGATTATTGAATGGGATATATTATTATAAGATTTATTAGCTCCATAGCACCGAGATAGTGGAAAAAGGCCTAGGTTTTCACTGTATTGTGACAATGTACAGGTTCAGACTGGAAATAAAAGCAGCCCTTGTGTGCATGCCAACAGAAAGTTGATCATATTTTCCTAATGCCACTAAACTATGTTCCTGCCTCAGTAAAACATTTAGGGGTTCATTTAAAAATGGTCATACCACTGCTTTAAAAAAAAAAAAGAGCGCCGCAGATTTATTAAGCATATCAAAAAATATTTTAAAAGGGGTAAATATGATTGGGTAATGACTAAATACCAGTGTTCAGTTGCCCACTCAGTGATCAGTTGCATAATAATAGACAGTGGGGCTCTATGGTTAAACAGCAGCATACACAAAAAATGGTAGACAGAAGTGTCCTATAGCTGAGCTTCCGGGGCATACATAGACCTAGTGCTGTCTCTTGGCCTAGGCCGGCAAGGCCCAGGCCTAGGGTGGCACTTTGCGGGGGGCGGCAAAAAAGACTGGCTATGGAACTGGTGGAGGCGGAGCTTAATTGTCCGCCTACCCTCCACTGGCATCCTTACACGTTTAAAAACTAATGCCTGGGGCAGGGTCAGTCTGCGTCAAGAGGAGGAGAGTGAGGAGGATGTGGGGAACCCCAGGCAGTGGCATCACTATGGGGGTGGGGGGCGGAATGCACCCAGTGACACCCTCCAGGAAGCAGTTGTAGTGGCGGGTGCTGTCGAGCCCCCCCCAGCTATGAAGTGGTGACAGGAGGACTGTGCTGGGGGAAGCCAGAGAAAATGCCACGCTGCCCAGCACCAGCAGAGAACACCACGCTGCCCAGCACCAACAGAGAGAGAGCCACTCTGCCCGTCACCACCAGAGAGAGCGCCAGGCTGCCCATCACCACCAGAGAGAGCGCCACGCTGCCCATCACCACCAGAGAGAGAGCCACGCTGCCCATCACCACCAGAGAGGGCGCCATTCTGCCCATCAGCACCTGAGAGAGCACCACGCTGCCCAGCACCACCAGAAAATGCCACGCTGTCCAGCACCACCAGAGAGAGCGCCACGCTGCCCATCACCACTAGAAAGAGCGTTACCCGCTGTCCATCCCCACCAGAGAGAGTGCCACACTGCCCATCACCGCCAGAGAGAGAGCCAGGCTGCCAATCACCGCCAGAGAGAGCGCCACGCTCCCCATCACCACCAAAGAGAGCGCCACGCTGCCCATCACCACCAGAGAGAGCGCCACGCTGCCCATCACCACCAGAAATTGCCACGCTGCCCAGCACCACCAAAGGGAGCACCACACTGCCCAGCACCACCAGAGAGAGCGCCACGCTGCCCATCACCATCAGAGAGAGCACCACGCTGCCCAGCACCACCAGAGGGAGCGCCATGCTGCCCATCACCACCAGAGAGAGTGCCACGCTGCCCATCACCACCAGAGAGAGCGCCACACTGCCCATCATCACCAGAGAGAGCACTACACAACACAGGGTGAGCGAACATCCAGCAGGAGGGATCACTGCTGCTGTTTCGCTGGGTCTGGTAAGAGGGCCTGTCGGCCATTATCCATTACTGATCCCAGGGCCTGAGGTGGGGAGGGGTGCACCAGACTTTTCAGGCGCCATTCTGCCCATCAGCACCTGAGAGAGCACCACGCTGCCCAGCACCACCAGAAAACGCCACGCTGTCCAGCACCACCAGAGAGAGCGCCACGCTGCCCATCACCACTAGAAAGAGTGTTCCCCGCTGTCCATCCCCACCAGAGAGAGCGCCACACTGCCCATCACCGCCAGAGAGAGAGCCAGGCTGCCAATCACTGCCAGAGAGAGCGCCACGCTCCCCATCACCACCAAAGAGAGCGCCACACTGCCCATCACCACCAGAGAGAGCGCCATGCTGCCCATCACCACCAGAAATTGCCATGCTGCCCAGCACCACCAAAGTGAGCACCACACTGCCCAGCACCACCAGAGAGAGCGCCACGCTGCCCATCACCATCAGAGAGAGCACCACGCTGCCCATCACCACCAGAGAGAGTGCCACACTGCCCATCACCACCAGAGAGAGCGCCACGCTGCCCATCATCACCAGAGAGAGCACTACACAACACAGGGTGAGCGAAAATCCAGCGGGAGGGATCACTGCTGCTGTTTCGCTGGGTCTGGTAAGAGGGCCTGTCGGCCATTATCCATTACTGATCCCAGGGCCTGAGGTGGGAAGGGGTGCACCAGACTTTTCAGGCGCTATTTTCTGCCATCTATATGTGAGTGCATTATTTGTTTCTTTTTAATCCTAATAAATTTGAAGGTTTTACACTATTGGAGCTTCTCTTATCTTTACATGCCATACTCGTTTATCCACGAGCTGGGAATGTCATGATGGGATCTGAGGTCAATTAGCCCCGTTTGGTGTTTGTGGATATCATATTACCACCAACGACTCCACATTCTGGTTTCATTTGCTATGCTCCGGAGGGCATTTTCTATTCAGGCTTCCCTTGATCCTCTGTAGTGGGGGATCATGGGTTTCTGGTAAGCGGCAACCCTCTATCATTCGCACCTGTCTGCCTATGCATGAATTGTACTGCAATAAAATCCATTTCAAGGAAAAAATCTCATTCATGACTATGTTGCTAGTTCACTTCTACGTACCACAGCTTAGTGCATTTTTATTGGATATGCTACTTTTTTCATCTGAATGGCTGCAACCGCTGATCGACAAGAGTATACCAACTTCCAACAATCTGATGATCAACTTCTGTCCAGGAGAAATGGCCACACATGGAACAAGATTTGATAGGTCTCTGCTGAACTGGACACATTTTAATCCATGTATGGCCAGCTTAAGCCTTGAGAGTGTGATCTTTATAATTTTTATGAAGCTGTAGCAAGATAGCAATAACTCAGAACCTCAGTAATGTTTGCAGAAATGCGACTCCATCAGAATGAAAATCGTTGAGAAGGTTATTGCTGTGAAGATGTTGACAACAGTGAGAATCCAGACAGATAAAAAGATTATAATATTAAACACATCAGCAATACACATTTAGAAGAAACAGAGTCTAGGGCATTATGGAGGAAGGGTGGAGAGAACTGCACTACAGGAGGGAGACAGGGACAAAATACTCAGAGGTGAATGATGAATCAAACAATGCATGTATAATGAAACCAACCTGCTTTTGTTTCTTTTGTTTTTCTTCTAAGTGTGTCTGGTGGCTGTCCCTTTTTCTTTCTCTAGAAATAAGCATGCATGTATTTAGGCAATTTGATTGTACATGTTTTTACTAAGATCATCCTTTTTGAAAAAATGTGATCTTGCAATAGTTTCTTTCTTGTGACTCTTCAATAAAAAAAACATTGCACAAGAAAAAAAAAATATCTTTTGGTGTTCAGATCAAACTCCTATTTCCAACGTCTACTGATAGGGCTTTGTTAAAGTAAACGGGAACTATATTGGTTTTATAGTCAGTTTTATTTTGTATTTGTTTAAATTTTAGAAGTATTTTATACTCCACCTGGCAGCTGGATAAAAAAAATTACCATAAATTAATATTTCACGTTTAGCTATATAAAAAATGTATTTAATGACTAGGGTTTTCTTAATGTAAAAGGGAACTATATTGGTTTTATAGTCAGTTTTAATTTGTACTTGTTTCAAGTTTAGAAGTATTTTATACTCCACCTGGTAGCTGGATAGAAAACTACCATATATTAATATTGAATATTTAGCTATATAAAAATATCTATTAAAATATTTTATTTTAGTCCTGACAATAATAAATGAATAGAGAAAATGTATACAAAACCAATTCCCTTTAAGAAGTAAAATAGACTAATTAAAGTTTAATAACTAACACTTTTGGGTCTCATTTAGACTTGCAAAAATGTATTTCCTCTGTCATGTTCGTCGGGCAGCACATCTGCCAAACATGACCCATTCAAGCGAATAGGGAGGAGCCGCAAATGCCCAGCAACTGTGTGCAATACACACAGTAGCACAGTGTTGGTCTGGCTTTTATTAGGTTAAAACAGACAGTGAAGAGGTATCATATTGCCTTCTTACCGCCTGCCAAATGTCTCTAAAAAGCAATCTTAATGCGGATTGCTTTTGAGAGGCACAGCAGTTTAAACGTGCAACTAAACGCAAGCCTTGCAGATAGCAGCTTGCCGAACTGTATAAAGTCTGATTGTAGTTCAAATTTTCTCAGTGCGTGGACAGTGTAGAAAATTATTTAATGTGGCCCACCATAATTTTACACTGTCATCTTGCTCTTGACTAACTTTTCATTATTAAGGGCCCAGTGGCCAGTATAGATACCTGTGGGTAGTCCAACTGTGTTTGCGCATTTGAATTACCTCTACTCTTAATGCCATTAAAGTTTCTAAAGCCAAGTTTATTTTTCTGTTTTGAATAGGATAGGGAAGGGTAAAGCCTAGTACACACCACCCACCAGTGCGGTGAATGAAAAAAAACTGACAGTTGGAGCCGATGTACTAACTATCCAATGTTAGTACAGCAATCTCCCCTGCTGTTCTATTGTGTTCTGAACGAGCCTCCCCCCCTCCACCAGAACACTCCGGTCAGCACTCTCTGCCATTGGCTGAAAGCGCTGAGAGGGAGCTGGTTGGCTGCTGATTTTCCAGCATGCTCATCCGACAAAAGCCGGTTGAACGGCTAGCTTCTGTCGGACCAGCTGCTATACACACAAGCCGAATGTCAGTGGGTTTTTATTGAACTGGCCAATGTCACCAGACATTCGGCCTGTGTGTACTAGGCTTTAGAGGCTTTGTAATTACCAGTAAAGGTCTGCACACCACTATTATCTGCACTATGAAGAAACCAACAATAAAGATTTTCAAGATTCTTAAAGCAGAACTACACTCACCCCATCAACATTGGCTATTTGTAATTTTTATGCTGCTAGCATTAGTAAATAGACAGGAATGTATATCATATTTACTTGTTTTAATTTTTTTTACCTTTCTTCAGTTACTTCTGATTTCCAGGCCTAGGCAAATTATGTCATACATCCCAGGAGTCTTCAAGAGGGAAGATAGGGTGTTCTCAGCTAAACACATCCTCCTGAATGCATGCTTAAGCTAAGGGCAGATGGATTTCAGGAAATAAATGCTACATGAATCATCTGCCCTTACTCAAGAAGTCCATGACCAGAAATGCTAGGGAGTGTTTTTCAAAGTTATTTCTCAGCAAAATAAAGCATGGAGACATAGATGGATGTTTGCTTTGCTTTGAATATTAAAAATGAATTAAATTGCATTTTTTGTTTTGTGGTGTTCAGATGTAGTGTAACTCTGCTTTATACCCCTCCCCAGACTATCTACCTGCTAGATACCTCTATCCCACATAACAAAAATGCTTTAGCAGTAAAGTTGTATTCATCATATGAGCACAACAAGCGTAATATAACAAAGGTATTTGCTCTACTTTAGTCCGAAACTATAACCCCAAAAAAATACATGCATGTGCATTGGTAAAGTAAATATCACATAGACATATAGCAGCTAATATTCAGAACTACATACAGGAATTCAGTAACCAGTATAGAATAATGAGAAGGAAAGCAAAGCCAGACTCTTGGCAAAATAAAGTTGAGAAAAGAGGTTCCTAAACCCCTGAAACATTGGGTTCTTCCTCCTCCTCCTCTTCTTTTCACCAGGGTCTAGCTCTGCTACAAAAAAAAAAACTTCCCTGAGTCCCATTTCTCCAGCAGGGAGCCAGAGGCAGAAAGGAGACTATTTATTGATTTTTGGGTGCAGACCCGAGTAATCTGCCGCACCACATATTCCGACAAATAAATTATAGTCCCAACCCGCCTCGGCGAATTGATATAGAAGAGTCTGAGATTTTAATTGAATTATTGGGAAACGCAGCATTGCAAATTACTCCTCCTGCACCCAAAAATCATCAACTAGTCCTCTTTCTGCCCCTGGCCCTCTGCTGAACAAATGGGGCCCGGGGAAGTTCTTATCTAAATTTTGCAGAGTGTGTGCGATTACTCCATCAGTGCCCAGAAGCAGGGAGACCCCTCTTTGCCTCCTAGCCCCCCTGGGGCCAGGCCCAGTGCAGGAGTGCTGGCACTATCCCTTTGTTGGTGGCCCTGTGTTTTATGCTTGATGTGATATCACATACTTGGATATTTGTACCTAATCTGTAATTGTGGTTATATGCTGAATACAACTTTATTGCAAAAGTGTTCATCTGGTGTGATTACTCTGTATATTTAAAATGAAGGGTTAGAACCTGAAAGGGTTAGAAATGGAGCTACTACAAAGAAGGGCAACTAAGCTAATAAAGGGTCTGGAGGATCTTAGTTATGAGGAAAGGTTGTGACCACTGAACGTATTCTCTCTGGAGAAGAGACATATTGAGAGGGCATATGATTTCAATTTACAAATACCATACTGGGGACTCCACAATAGGGATAAAACTTTTTCGCGGAAGGGAGTTTAACAAGACACGTGGCCACTCATTAAAAGTTGAAGAAAAGAGGTTTAACCTTAAATGCGTAGAGGGTTCTTTACTGTAAGAGCGGCAAGGATGTGGAATTCCCTTCCACAGGCGGTAGTCTCAGTGGGGAGCATCGATAGTTTCAAGAAACTATTAGATAAGCACCTGAACGACCGCAACATACAGGGATATACAATGTAATACTGACATATAATCACACACACGGGTTGGACTTGATGGACTTGTGTCTTTTTTCGACCTCACCTACTATGTAGCTATGTAACTATGTAACCTCTGTCAGGCGCTCACTGCTACCTGTTCCCCACTGGGGAAATTCACCCTTCCTATGTGTCCTGATGACCATTGTCACTGGGACAGAAAATGAGGATAAATTCAAAATTTGGAGCTGTCAGTGCTACAAAAATAGAGAAGACATATTGTAGACACTTGTTCCTGTGACAAATGTCACCAAAACAAGTGAGCATTCCCCTTGCTTCCTGTTGTGTCTCTGGGACAGGAAATTAAGGTAATTTTCTCATATGGTACACAGATGGCATTAGGCATTCCTAAAAAAAAAAGGGTTAGCTTTTGATATACTTTAAGACTCATTCCAAGCTAATCAAGAGTTACATTTACAATGACACGTGTTGCATTGCTCTTTTTGATTTGACTGTAAAATACCCATCAACAGGACTTTATTCCAATGCAATGCAATGTAACACTTTGACAATAACAGTATTTTCTAAAGCCTCGCTTGTGCTGCAAATGCAGCAATAGGTTCCTAATGATAATGAGTCAAGTCCTAGAAATGGCCAATGAGTAAGTTGAAGGCCATTGAGTCAGCAAAGGGAAGCTTGGAGACCCAAACAAGCACAGGATAACCAGCATTAAAAAAAAAAAAAAAAAAAAGCAAAAATGACTAATTAAGAAACCTGGGGACATTGAGAAGTGTTAGTTTCACAGATCAGTGGGCTTCTTAGCCATGTAAAAATGGAATGAGAGTGTCAGCGGGAGGTCAGGGCTCTAACACGTCTGGAAATACTGAGTATCTCTTATCAGGGTGTGAATCTGTTGTCTAATCTGATGGAGCTCAGAAACAGTCTGAATACAAGAATACAAGTGACATGCTAACAGCTGCCCTACAAAGACACAATTGGGAAATTAATTAGCATTGCTCTTTGCAAACAGCTAGATTACCACCTCTTTTTATCTTAATCAAATTTGTATTCTAAACAATCTGATAATCCCATCAACATCACTTTAAACACATCCTTTTTTTTTTTTGCTTATCATATAACAAGACATTTTAAACAAGAAAATGAATCGGAAGGTTTTTTTTTGTGCAAAATGTTTTTTTAGAACTTTTGATGTTGTTGCACTTGATATTTGAAAAATAAACCAGTTTGTTGTGTTGCCATTTGTTAGGTAGCTTTTTTTTTTTACTTTTATATTGAACTTAGCAGCAAGGCAAGGCTGAGATGTCATCCTGATTGTGGATGTTGGCTGGATCTGCTGGCGGCAGTGTATTTGTTTCATTACTTTTATTATGGATAGAAACAAGTATACAGTAAATTGAGTAAAGAGTAAAGTGTCAGCCTTAATATATTGACTACAACACAGCAGAGCCTTTTCAAAACGTCTCAACTCCATGACAAATCTGAAAAGTAAGGAGTGTATTCTTCATTTTTAAATAGTAAGTTAAGCCGTGTAAATCACTCCTATCTACTCTTGGGGCCAACTGTACATCCAGAATTGCTCTATGTACTAAATGTATAATACAACTTTTCGGAGGAGACATACAGTATATATACACACACCAATCAGCCATTAAATTATGTTCACTGAAAATTAATGTGAATAACATTGATTATTTAGTTACAATGGCATCTGAAAGTGGGTGGGATATATTAGGCAGCAAGTGAACATGTTGTGCCTGAAGTTGATGTGTTAAAAGCAGAAAAAAACGGGCAAGCATAAACATTTGCATGACTTTACATAGTCCAAATTGTAATGGCTAGATAACTGGGTCAGAGCATCTCCAAAATGACAGCTCTTGTAGGATATTCCCAGTCTGCAGTGGTCAGGAACTAGCAAAAGTGGCCCAAGGAAATCACAACGGCTGACAGGGTCACGGGTGGCCAAGGCTTACTGATGCACATGAGGAGCAAAGGCTGGGCTGTGTAGTCTGATCCAATAGAAGAGCTACTGTAACTCAGATTCCTGAAAAAGTTAATGCTATTTCTGATAGAAAGGTGTCAGAACACAGAGTACATTGCAGTTTGTTGTGTATGGGTCTGTGTAGCCACAGACCGGTCAGGGTGCCTATGCTGACCTGTGTTCACAGCCAAATGAGCATGTGAGCATCAGAACTGGACCATTGAGCAATGGAATAAGGTGGCCTGGTCTGATGAATTTAAGGTTTGAACAACACAACAACAAGTTTAAAGTGTTGACCTGGCCCCCTAATTCTCCAGATCTTAATCCAATCAAGCACCTGTGGGATATGCTCGAAAAAACAAGTCCAATCCTAGGAGGTGCCACCTATAATGTTATTGCTAATCATAGCTGTTGAGAGCTTGCAAGCACTTCACTCTATTAAAACTAGGCCATTAAGTTCAACCTGACTATGCCTCCAAGATTGATAAGGAAGGGGTGTTTGCTGGAACTTGTAGACATACTGATCATCTGGACTGCGTGGCAATCATCTTATGTCAATGGTCACAGGCATGTGGCTGGATTTACATTCTTTCACATCCCGGGCTCCTACTACCAAGGCAGTTTTCCAGCTTGGGGAGCAAAATGTTGCGCTCACCATTCAAGCAGCCACACCATACTGCCCCCCTGCCCCCCCCCCCAACTAAGTTTGTATGAAAAGAGACATTCAACTCCATTCTCTGCTTGAGCCCCGTAATATCCTACTGTGTGAATCCACCTTTGAGTCTTAGAGGTGGATTTGCTAAAGGGAAATAGACTATTCACTTTGCAATAAAGGTTTCCCCAGATCTTACTCAAAATCTTACTGCTGACTTCCATCATCCAAACAAGTGCATGAAAAAAATCTTTTTTTTCCTTTTTATTGTCCTTGCACTTGATCGATTTTTGGCCCCCTCGTGTAAAACAGTGGTTTAACAGTGCATGGCCAGCTCTGGTTTAGTGAGAACAAATGTTCTGCAAGAAACAAAAGAGTGTTATGAAATGGAGTATACAGTATATCTATATGCACCAAATGAGCAGATACAACACAAATGCTTCTTTTTATGTAGAGACAAGTATAAACCCTGCTTACATTTTTTTTTCTCCTACTTCCTACTGTTCTGGATATGCCATGTAAATATGGTTAACATTACTCCATTGCATGTAGATAACTATATGATTGTACAGAATCGTATGGGATTTTGGAAATAGTTTTTTTTTTTTCCCCCTGGTTTAGAACCTGTATTTAGAATAATTATTCTAATGCTTTGTTCTTTTTTTTTTTCTTTTATTTTAGATTTTGTTAAAAAAAAAATAGCTGGGAGGAGTTGCAAACATCCCCTAATGTATGTAATAAATCTAGATCCAAGGGCTTCAAGAGAAACCAATGCTAGCTAATTGGAATGGCAAGTTTCTGTCAGTGTTTTGGCAGCTCTAAGTAGAACCTGGCGTCTGGATGTGGATTCAGGCCTGGTTCACACCTATGTATTTTTTTAGTGTATTTTCAGTTTCGCAGAAACACATTTCAGTCCATTTAACATGGTTTCCTATGGATGTAGTTCACATCTGTGGATTTTATGGAAAGGGCCAGGGATTTTTTTCTGTTTTTTGGCTCCATAGACTTCAATAGATCAAAAGCGTGTATTAAAAAATGCAAAATGCACCTGCAATATGCAAACTGCAACCTGCATAGGTGCGAAACAGGCCTTAATGTGTGGCAATGGGGATTGGGGGAGGGTGGCCACAATGGTTCTCCAATGGAGAAATACATTTGTAACTGCTATGTAATGCATTGTAAATGTACTGTATGCCTTAAAAAAAGCTGAACTATGTATTATTTACCGTTACAACTGTATTTTCTTGTATATCATTCATAATGCACGTTTATCAATTAACATTTTCCTTACAAGTCTATAAAAAAATGGTATTTATTTATTTTTATTAATTTCAGGTACTTATATAGCGACGTCAATTTTGCTTTACATATGTATTATACATTCACATAATTCCCTGCCCTCAAGGAGCTTACAATCTAAGGCCTCTAATTCACATGTATTATTGCTCAGACAGTGTCAGTATTTGAGAATAACCCTTTCATTGCTTACAATATGTGCATTGGCGATGAGCAAATGATTACTGAGGGAAAATCAGGAAACATTGGTCGAAGATGGCTTTGAGTATGATGTCTTTTTATGAACATAAAATTATATTAAAGTGTGTTTTAAAGAGAATGAAAACAATTATTCTACCATGCACACATTGTGCAGTATTAAAAATGTAATTCTGAAATCTATCTGTTATAAAACAAATGTGGCTGCTACATGTCTGATGGTGACAATTTGCAGTGAAGGTGAACAGCAGATATTCCAATGTGTTATTGAAAAAATGAATTGCTAAATGTTTTTTTGCATGCTATGCTTTTTTCCCATAGTCCAAAAACATAGCGAAACCCACAAATGTGTCTATGGGCTCGTTCGCGTGTGCATCAATACCCTGTGTTTTAGTGACGTTTAACCAGCACTTTTAAAGCCTCAATCATGTTAGTGAAGCTGGGTGGAGAGGCAGTGCATGTCAAGTCAAGTATCAAAGAGATCAAAATCCATCTGAAAGAGAATTCACAAAAATGTCTGCTATCATACCAAAACCTAACTACGCCTTATAGCAGATAATTTCCTCTACATCACTATCACTTTAAGCTCTTCTTCCTAGAAAAACAACACTTTCATGGGCATTTAACAAGCCTTCTTGATGTTTTTTGCACCACTTCAAAAACATGTCAATAAGCATTGCTTTGCTCTTCACAATCAACACATGTGTGAACGAGCCCTATATGTGTCTGTATGACTAGAACAGTGACTAGAGTAAATCGTTCATAGTCTGTATACAGCAGACTAACAGAGTGCTGCTATTTTAATAGGAAAAATGAGAATATTTGCCATTTTATTGCAAATCAAGCTGCCCATAGACAAGTGTTGATAGCCATTTTATCTGATCATTTGTATCCTCGTTGGCTGAATTTCATGTCTATCCTCATAGTCGGTTGAGTCAAGTGTTTATGTGCATGCTGATCAAGAGTGATGCTCGAGGATGGCCAGACTGCTCCTCCAGTTACCCTCTTATATCTATGGCTGGCTAAATAGACATTAGATAATAGTCTCTGGATTTGGCTGTTCTTGACTACATCAGGCAATGATATAATATCTATTAGGCAACCATTGTTGGATGAGGCTTCACTGAAGCTATAGTGGTAGGACAGATTAGACAACCTTCTTCTCAATTCTGTTTTGCATTTGAAATGCTTTACCTGGAGGTGTCTGAAGCATGCCTATCCTGCTCCTTAGGCTACACACAAACAGTCAACCAGGACTTGCTTATGTTAGGTACACACGAGCTGAAAATCATCCAAAGACGGTCAGTTTGGCAGTTACCAGATGACTTTTGGCCCGTGTGTACAGCTCCTCGTCCAAACAGAACCTGGTCTCATGACCAGCTTCTGTGGAACGAGCATTCTGAAAAATCAGATACCTGTTCGGTATCCAATCTGGTGATTGACCGGTGTGTTCTTGCGTTGGGGGGCATTCCTCCTGTCAGAACACGATGGCACAGTGGGGGAGATCGCTATCTAACATTGCATAGTTGCATAGTTCCTCAGGTTTCTTTGTTCGGCCTGCTGGGTTGATTGAATAAAACTTCCTGTGTGTACCGGGCTTTAGGAACAAGACGCCTGATATAAGTGTTAAAGTGCTCCGTTTGTACCTGAATCCACTCTTTTGCATAGGTATTGCAAAAGCTTAAGCCTAACCTTCCAGAGACCCTTGTAATTCTATTGTCCTTGAATGATGATTGTGAGAAAGATGGTATGGAAATGTAGATACAAAATGTAGACACGTCTTAAAGGCATATAAAATGTATTGGAGAAATGGTATTTTGCTTATCAACTAGGAAATATAGCACCTTAGAAAATATTATGAAATTTGAAAAGGCTACATTGCATTTTTAAGGTGCCAAATTAGAACAAAATCATTTTATAAAAATTTAAATTTAATTTATTTAAACAATAAAAACAAACATACAAAGAGTAAATGTTAATGTTACAGTACGAATACATGTGCTTGGCACCTAAAAATCCCATGTACCCTTTTCAAATTTCATAATATAAAATGTATTATCATTAATTAAAAATCTGTTAAGCTAACCTTTGGAATGTGATTGTTTACATTCAAAAAGCAGGAGGTAGGATAATGGCTTTTTAACGCCTCCCTCCCGACTCCAAAAAGCTGACAAATTTCACACTTTGGATGCTTGAGCTAGTACTTAAGAAAGGCCACAGCAGCAGAAAGGCAGATCACAAAGAAGCAGTACCATGGATGTCCCTGTGCTATTAATCTCTTTTCTTCTAGCCCTCATTTCGCTGGTTGACTGCACTGAGCTACCTTTTCAGGAGAGAATGCTTCTCAAAGCCTTGGGATTAAATGGAAGACCACAACCAGTCTCTCCTGGACCTGTACCAAAGGCACTTTGGAAAATTTTTGAGAAAGGAATAAATACAGAGAATCCCTGTAGGATGGAGGGCTTTCAAGTTCCAGGGAACATTGTGAGATCTTACAGAGATCAAGGTTGGTAGACAAAATGGCTTAATGATGTCTATGTGATATATTATGTATAATTCATTTATATATATATCTATATATATATATATATAGATATATATATGTATAGTGTATATATTTATGTGTATGTGTGTATATATATATATATATATATATATATATATATATATATATATATACACACATACACTTTTTTATTTCCATTCACAGGATAGCCATATTACTCCTTCAATTTATGTAATTTTAGGTATGTTCCACAATGACATTCATAATTGTCAGTAATTTAAGTATATCTAACTTTTTGGTGTAACACAAGTGTTTTGAGATTTCCATACATATTCGCTGTTTGAACTATAATTTTACTAACATTGATCCTAAGATCCTTGCTTATCCACATTTTAATTCATCTGAATCCAGCTGCATAACTTTCTTATTTTAGCATAGTAAGCTTTATGTCTGGAAAACTTTGGTAAATAGGCATGAGGACTTTGCGGATCTTTTGTTTACTTTCTAAGTCACAGGGGTAAATGTACTAAAGGCAAATTTTGGACTGTTTGCAAGGGAAGTTTCATTTTACAATGGAAATATTCCACAGAGCTTGGTGAATGTGGTGAAATGCAAGTTGGCAAAGAATACCCAATCATGTCCAAGTAAAATAAAAAAAAAAAATAGCATTTTTGCTTGCATGTGATTGGATGATGAAAGTCAGAAGAGCTTCACCACATTCACTAAACTCTGGGGAAAATTAATTTTCAGAATGTAACTTCACTTGTAAAGAGAACCAACTTTTTGCCTTTAGTAAATCATCCCCACTAACTCAGAACAAGCATGCTGATTATGAATTCTAATTAATATTCCTGATCTACCAGCTTGATTGAGGTCACTGCATTGAAACCAGCCAGGCAACTAGCATTTTCAAAAGTAGGTTAGCAATGACAGTTTCTATGTTTCTGTTATTACAGATTTAGTTTAGTGTACTCATATCTTTCATACTATTTGGCAGAATGTACTTGGGGTAAAATGAAGTGGTTGTTCTTTCCTTCCCCGTGGATTGTTTCCCTGCCGCAAGGCCTGTATAGAATAAACACATACGCACAGCTGAAAGGATGGTTTGTGTTTATGCCCTTGTATAAATTTTGTGAATCATAAACTCAGATCTAATTGTCACCCCTTATCTATCACCATGCAGATGCTCTGTGACCATAAACTTAAAGTTACATCACAGAACTCACAGAAAAAGGTTTCCCTTTATCAAGGGCAATAGCAGCTGCAAAAACAATTTTTGATTGCTGCTGATTTCCCCGAGAAAAGTTGTGTCAGCTGTCCACCACCTCTCTGTTATTCATTAAGGCTGGGTTCACACTTGGGAACGCAGCGGCTCACAACAGGAGTCCGCTGTGTCTCCATTCACCGTTTCAGGTCCGATTTCAGCCCAAATTTTTGGCTGAATCCGGACCTGAAATGGACCAAAAGACGTACAGGGCTCCTGTGCAATTCACACCTGAGCCACTGCGGAGATGCGTAAACAGGATCCATAGAGAGCCAGTCACAATCTCCTGCTATGCGAATGTGGGGAAACTGCATCCAGTTTGCAATACGTAGTGTGAACCCAGTCTTAAGGCATGTCAGACTCATGTTTTTAAGTCCATGTGGCCCAAATCCTCTTTGTGGCCCTGAGACCATTTAATGATATAAATTGAATAAGAGCTAAACTGTTAAAATGTTTAAGAAAGCTACACTTCCTTACATCATTTTTACAGCTCAATATTTTCATAAATGTTTTATGGCCTAAGCTGCAATTGTCAGTGTAATAATAATTACCAAAGTGCAAAATCTTCTTATAGAATTATGTAAGTGTGATCCTCGGTAAACATGTGTTTAACCACTTAAGGACCGGAAGGATTTGCCCCCTTAATGACCAGGCCATTTTTTGCGAAACGGCACTGCGTCGCTTTAACTGACATTTGCACGGTCGTGCGACGCTGTACCCAAACAAAATTTATGTCCTTTTTTTCCCACAAATAGAGCTTTTTTTGTTTTGGTGGTATTTGATCACCTCTGCATTTTTTTGCTATAATAAATAAAAAAATAAAAAAAACTAATTTCTTCATCAGTTTAGGCCAATGTGTATTCTACATATTTTTGGTAAAAAAAAAAAAAAAAAATCGCAATAAGTGTATATTGATTGGTTTGCGCAAAAGTTATAGCGTCTACAAAATAGGGGATAGATTTATGTCATTTTTATGATTTACTTATTTTTTACTAGTAATGGCAGCAATCAGCAATTTTTAGTGGGACTGCGACATTGCGGTGGACAGATCGGACACTTTTGACACTTTTTTGGGACCAGTGACATTTATACAGCGATCAGAGCTAAAAATAGCCAATGCGTTTAGTAATTTTGAGAGGACAGCAAATTTACACGCTGTACACTCACTACTTTACATTGTAGCCAAGTGTCATTTCTTCAGTGTTGTCACATGAAAAGATAGAATGAAATATTTACAAAAATGTGGGGGGTGTGCTCACTTTGTGAGATACTGTGTACTCTTTGGCACACGTTGGCAATCCAAGTCTGCATGTGACAGAGAGAAATAGGGGCAAAAGATGATTCTACGATGGCCTTTTCATGCTTGTATATATGAATGTCATGTTAATAATACGTTCAACTTAACTGCAGTACTAGAAATTGCCTATGAATATCTATAAATCTCCAAGCAAATCCCAGAATGTACATCCATGTCCAATGCACGGATGTACACTCTGGGATGCGCGTGCAGATCCGTGCAGGACCGTGCACCTGACTCCTGTGACTTGTGTATCCCATGCAGGGGAAGATGGCCCCTTTGCATGGGTGCACAGATCAGTATGCCCCTGAGACCTAAACTGAGAATTACCCTGACTTTGGAGAGATCTCTTCTCATTTTCTGTTGTATCCCTGATAGAGGAAGTCAAGGTAATTCTCCCTAACAAGATATAGACAATAGATGGAAAAAATGTAATCTGGGGTCTTAGGCTGACAATACACTATACAATTGTCTTGTATAATTTTCCTTTAGATTTACAAAAACCATATGATATGAAGTCAAACCTAAACACTTTCAATTTCTATGCAATCAGGCAGGCTGTTGCACTACATATTGGAAGGTAAATCTAAAGGAAATTGAGTAAGAAAATTGTATAATGTACGGCCAGCTTTAACCATTACCTATTCTATCCAAAAATTAGCTACAATCTTGTTTCAAATAATTTACATTAATATTTATCCATTACTCTTCCACAGGACCTTTCGTCTCCAATGAGGTACCACATAAATCCTTGTGCTTCAAGAAACATCTCTTCTTTGACCTTTCTGTAATTGAGAAAAGGGAGCAGGTGACCTTTGGCCAACTTGAGATTAAATTCAAGCACAACACATATCATGGACGTGAATTCCAGCTTCAGTTGTACCGTCCACTTCATATGTCTTTAAAGGGAATGCGAGACGACCTTACAAGCAGGAAGCTTCTCTTTGCACAGTCCTTTCGTCTACTTCACAAGTCTCTTAATTTCAATCTGACAAAGATTGCACAGGACTGGACCGCCTTTGAAAACAACATGGGTCTAGTTATGGAAATATTTGCAGATGGTGAAGAAACAACAGTTAACAAATTCTCCCAACTGTGTGAGCAAATCCATTCCTTTGTCCACATCTCTCTGGTCACAGTATCACTTGACCCTACTAGCTGCAAGGCTTCAAGACCGAAAAGAAGTGCAGAGTCTTCATTGCCAACTCCCAGTAACCTATGCAAAAAGAGGCGTCTCTACATTGACTTCAAGGATGTTGGCTGGCAAAACTGGATTATTGCTCCACGAGGCTACATGGCCAACTACTGTCATGGAGAGTGCCCTTACCCACTGACAGAGATGCTTAAAGGTACCAACCATGCTGTGCTACAGACATTGGTGCACTCTATAGAGCCAGATGTCACACCACTCCCTTGTTGTGCTCCAACTAAGCTATCACCCATCTCTATGCTATATTATGATAACAATGACAATGTTGTGCTGAGACATTACGAGGACATGGTTGTAGATGACTGTGGGTGCAAATAAATACGTTTTTTTTTTATGATTATTTTAACCTAGACTCTCATACTGCATTTGGATTTACAAATGTATGGGTTATCTACTGCAATTCTACAGTAATCCTACAACCACTGGCTTATTGTGGTATTAACACCGACTTTGAGATGTTCTTATGGATGTAAAAACAGGATGCCTGTCAAACACCCAAATGTAAACCTCATTTGAGAGTAATGCAAATGTTCCGTTCTCAGCATGAACCATGCATGGACTTTAAGCAGGAATACAATATTTGACTGGATCTCCCTTCTGGACATTTTCTGTCCTTCTACGTTAGTTAAAGTGAACCACACAAGGGCTATGATCTGGCTGGACACAGAGGGGACACTGGAAGTTACAAAGATGAACCAAATACCGACCTACCAAAACACCTACCCAGCAAGGTGGCAGAGGTGTGAATACCAAGATTTATCGTGCAACATTTGAAACTTTATACATTTCTATTGCAACTTTGTATTTGACTGTTTGCCCAGAGTTCAGCTATATACTTTGCCCTAAATTGCCTTAGGTCTTTAGAGCATTTCAGCTTTTTTAATCATCAAACTTACATTTAAATTTAAATGGCTTGGCTAGCAATAACCAGAGTTCTGAAACTGTATCTGTATCAATATTTAAATAAAATGTAAAAAATATTTTAAAATACATGTCATTGCATATTATTTTGTCAAATAATGTAGAAAAAGACTACTAAAAGCTATTAGATTCTAGACTGTTTTTATGCCATAATGCCTGCACGTTTTTTTGCTTTTAGGGCTGATGTACACCACAGCTTCTAAACTTGAGTTTAGGAGCTTTTGGAGTTTTTTTTTGCCATGTGTCCATGTACACATAGGCTTTTACAAGAGTTTAGACGCTGCTATGGTTAGGGGAAGTTCAACTTCCCTCAACCCCCCTCTCCTGAACGTGGAAGAATCGCATTCAGGATAGGAACGTTTTGACCGCAGGCCACAAAACACGGTGCGAATTTGCTGTGTTTTGCATTTTCCCGTGGCCGGCGGTCTGTGTGTACATGAACACTTATGGTTCTAAAACTAGAGGGGAAATTTGAATTTTAGCTTTTTGTGTGATAGAGCTTGGTGTTCTTTATGTAATTTAAGTTGTCTTTTACTTTTGATTTAATGGGAGAAGAAACTAAGGGGTCTATTTTATATAAAAAAAATGCTGGACAAACAAGACAAAAATTCACCCAGCCCAGACAAATTTTGCTGCTATGCACACCTTCTAGCTTCAATACTCCTAAGTCGCTGACCTAAAATAAACAAATGTGCACATCAGACTTTTTTCAACTTTCCAGATCTGCATACTTAATCTGGGCCAGTGAATCTCAGAGAGAATTGAAGCCAAAGAATCAAAATTAAAGTCATGCAACTGGAATTTTTAGAAGGAGATCAACTATGAAAGCATCATAATTCTTTCATGACAGGTTTACTTTAATCTTTATTTAGAAGCAAGGTTACAGGGGAGCTTTTAAAGAGGAAATGAGCTGTGGAAGTTGTACCCAAATATGCATTCAGAGGGCAAAGCACTAGTCATCAGTATTGCCTGTGATATCTCTGCTGATGACCTTTTCCCATTAGGCAGATTCCTATCCGATCAGCAGGCTTTCTAGGCAGACGGAAGTAAATGGATTCTGATGTCCATTTACACCCGACTACCTCCGATCCACCTAAATGGAAAAGAATAGAGATCACTTTCATTTTTTTTTTTTTTTTGGTCATACACCCTCCTGAACACATGGATGAATGGACCTTCTGGTCAGATCCACCTGAAAAACTGACAGGCGGACATGATCAAAATGCCTGTGTGAAAGAAGCCTTACTGACTTACCATGCTTTGTTCTTCATCGTCTGTGTGGAGGTGGCCTTCTTGGTAGAAGAGCAGGGCTTTGCTTCCTCATGATACAGCTTTCCCCACTGATTAACAGGCAGCAGAAAAGGTAGTTTAAACAGATCCACAGAATAAAAAGCAGCAGAGAGATCCTTGCACTGCAGGTCCTCAGGTACAGATTCTTCTCCAAAAAGGAAAACATTGTTTAGCACAATACTGGGATAGCCTAGCAGAGGCAGCAATTCTTAAAAAGGCACACAGCTTTGAAGCTACAGAACACAAGTGCTTAGACAATGATCAGCATAGTGCTGACATCGCCCAATATCACACAGAGGTGTCCGTTTATGAAGCAGTGAAATCTATTCACTGCTTCGTTCTCCGGCATTCACAGTGAAGATCTTTCTCCTCTGTGTGCCTGTTTATGAAGCTTTGTAGATCGCTTCACCTTTGGAGGAGTGAAGAGATCTACAAATGCTTCAAACAGTGGAGAACGGCTCCTGATACTGGAATCTCGTGAGACTTTACAAGATTACAGCACCAGAAATACAGAGATGTCAGTTTATTAAGCGGTGATAAATTATCACCGCTCAATACACAGACGATTAATGTTAATAAAATAATGAGTCCCCCTACATTATATACATATGTATACACACACACACATTATATATATATATACATATACACATTATATGTATATATGTATATATATGTATACACATAAATATGACAGGGGGACATGCTAACAGTGTTGGGGGGTCTGAACGAGGCATAAGGAAGTTAAAAATCTTCCTCCTTCCCCCTCAGATCCCCCCAGATTTCCTCTTCACTCCCCGATTCACCACCTCTGAGCTGGTGAACCTGGGAGTGTGAATTCTGACTCCGATCGCCAGTGAAGCGGTGAGATCACCGCTTCATAAACTGGCCCTTACTGTGTCATTCATGAGAATTCTCCGTGTGTAGAGATAATCGGCGGGAGAACAAGTTCAAACATGTTCTCCCCCGATTATCACTGTTTCATAAACTGTTTATGGACTGTGATCAGCGGTGATCCTCGGGATCACCGCTGATCACTGCTTCATAAACGGACACCTGAATCTGGTAATACTAGTGGAGGCAGGAGTACTTTAGATCAATGTTTTTCAAACTTTTTTTTAGTCAAGGCACCCTTTAGAATTGCACACAATCCCAGGGCACACCAGTCTGAAGGCTTGAAGGCTCATGTTGCGTTTTTTTTAATAGTGCCATTTAATAGGCTGCTCTATGCTCGTGAAACACGCAAAAAAAGGTGCTGCTATGATTTTAAAACCGTACCCCAACAAAACGCATGGTACTGTAGTATCATGTGTTTTGGTGGGCGCAAATGTACATGCTATTGGTGAATGCATGGGAGTGCCATTAAGAATTAATGGCACCCATGTGCATCTCCAAAAGACAGCACATTCTTTTGCGGTGCGAGAAAACATGCAATTTCACATGCATTACCACACAGTGAAAAAACCCTAAAATGTCATTTGTAAGGCAGCGTTAAAGAGTTAAGTGGTCGGTAGGTTGTAAATCGGTAGGTTGTAAATCCACCCTCCTAGCACAAATCACCCCCCACCTAGTTTGAATTTGTCTGTGGGGGGGGGTTGTGCAGGAATGTGCAGGGTTTGATTACCCTCTCTACCCACAATTTATGCTGCCATGACATGCCTGAAGATAGGGGGAGTTAATCAAGTACTGTACCGTCTGATCATAAAAGGGTTACTCTATTAACTATTAATTAAGGAGGGAGAAAGCACATCCTGCACCTCCTCTTGGCTCTCTCCTCCTCTATGATGTTATCTGTACTTTTTCATGCAAAACTGAAAGCTGTTTGGGCCGTCCGACCTGTCCTTAGCAACTGATGATGTTATTGGTTGGTAGGACGCAGGTGTGTGGCTTGCACAGCTTTCAGTTTTGCAGGAAAAAGTACAGGTAACAGCATAGAGGGGGAGAGAGCCAGGAGGAGGTGCGGGATGCGCTCTGTACATAGAAGTTAACAGAGTAACCCTTTTATGATGGGACTGTGCAGGGCTTTTTGTCATTTTGCTGTGGCATCCCTGGGGACCCTTTGCAGCACCTCGGTTGAAAAAGTCTTAGGTGATCTCACACTGCAACTATACAGCTAAGACTGCAGAAGAAGAGCGTGTAGACATAGAAGAGTACAGTTATTATAGAAGATGAATTAAAGTGTAAATAAAAAACACTCTCAATCAACATGAACTACTTTTAATCCTTATGCTACTATCATTAGTAAATAGAGAGGAAGTTATATTATATTCACTTGTTTTAAACTTTTTTCTTACATTTTTTCAGTTGCTTCCTGGTTTGTGGCCTAGGCCAAAATGATGTCATACATCCCAGGAGTCTTCAAGGGTATTTTTTCTTTCATTCATCTAGAGGAGGGGAGGAGAGGCTCTCTCAGCTAAGCACACACTCCTGCCTGATCTAAGGGCAGATGGATTCTAGGAAGTAAATGCTACATGAATTATCCACTTTTACTCAAGAAGGCCATGGCTAGAAATGCTAGGGTGTGTTTCTCAAAAAAATAAAACTTGGAGATATGGATGGATGGGTGAGTTTGCATTGAATTAAATAGCATTTTCAGTTGATTTGGAGCAAATTGGATCTTGCTTTATAGGGTTTCTCTAGATAATCGGTGGGTAGGAAATGTACATTTTTCAGTTTACTTTTTATTTTCTTCTAATGTTTGAACTGAGGGCAGAGGGGTGTGGACAGAGAGCGCACAGAGGGCAGGAGAAATGTGAGCGTGGTGTGGGAGCAGACAGCTGTGCCTGTGCTGTGAGACTGGGACCGTGACCCCCCCAGGTGGGTGACAGAGAGGCGGCAGGCATGGGTTGTGGACCGGGACACCCCACTTTGACCAGGAAAGGAGGCAGGCGCGAAACTGGCAGGCCTGGGCAGGGTGACAGGCAGACCGGAGGAGGCGGCAGGTACAGTGTGAGCACACCCCTCACATTTTTGTAAATATTTTATTATATCTTTTCTGTGCTGCAGCACAAAAGGTTTTTCACCTTAATGCAAACAATGCATTAGGGTGAAAACCGTGAAGGTTTACAACCCCTTTAAGGCAAATTCAACATTTAAAAAGTTCCTTTAAAAAAAGATACCAAGTTTTCACTTTGATGCACTTTTTGTTTTCTTACACACACTGAAGATTACAGCAAGCTAATTCTAAAATACATTCCTCATGTCCGATTCAACATATTCATACCTTTAAAACAGGGGTGCCCAACCGCTGCGCCCTTTGATGTGGCGCGCCACCCTCCTGCTCAGCAAGCCCAGATCGCGGGTTCCCAACCCGCCATCCCTGAGCATCAGTGTGAAGAACAGAGCCGGCACTAGAGGAAGCAGAGCTGATGCTTCCTGTATAGGGCCGTCTCCTGTCATAGGTGGAGTGATACCAAATGTACTCTGCCTGTGACAGGAGCGATACAGGAAGCATTGGCTCTGCTCTCCACTTAGGCCGCATGCTTTCTCCAGCGCTGGCTCCTGTCACACTGATGCTTGGGGATGGCGGGTTGGGAACCAGCCAGCAATATCCATCAACAGTACCAACCAGCAGTACCCACCAGCAGTACAAGCTAGCAGTACCCACCAGCAGCACCAGCTAGCAGTACCCACCAGCATCACCAGCTAGTAGTACCCACCAGCATCACCAGCTAGTAGTACCCACCAGCAGTATCAGCCAGCGGTACCAGCCAGCAGTACCAGAAAGCAGTATCTGCC
Source organism: Aquarana catesbeiana (assembly GCF_042186555.1). Classification (NCBI taxonomy): domain Eukaryota; kingdom Metazoa; phylum Chordata; class Amphibia; order Anura; family Ranidae; genus Aquarana; species Aquarana catesbeiana. The sequence continues at coordinate 498,859,980 of NC_133324.1, read as the reverse complement.
AGCAGTACCCACCAGCAGTACCAGCCCTGGAGGACAGCTAGCAGCAGCCACCAGCCATACCCGCCTGGGTGACAGCAGCAGCCAACGATACCTGCAGGAATCCTGAGGAAGAAGTGAGGATTGAGGTCAGTTGAGGTGCAGGTACCGCAGTGCATCAGTGTGAAAGCAGCCTTAGACCCCTTTCACACGATCGGTCCGATCGAGTCCATCTGTTTTTCAGTTGGACCCAATTGGACCCTCTATTCACCTCTGCAGAGCGGCACATGTAAATGGACTTGTGTCCTATAACGCCTGCCTATCTCCCATCTGATCCACTCAAAAAAAAATGAAAGGGAATCTGTCCCATTCTGTCTGGGCAGATCGGATCGGAGGGCCCGTAGAGTAAAGCGTGCTGTGTCTGTGTCTGCTCTGCATATGCAGAATGAACACGGACATGTCATCTGCCCGCTCCACTCATTGACTGTTTACCAAGTCGCTAAAGTGGCCCTCGCTCTTCAAAAGGTTGGGCACTCCTGCTTTACTGAAATTACAGAACAATACCTGTTGATCTGCTAGAAATGTACACCGCTCCTAAGTCATGTTGTGGGCTGATAACACACAGCTTTTTGGTTGATTGAGTGGTGTCAGCCCTGCTGAGCCTTTTTTTTACTAAACTACTTAGACTTACCTGCTCATCTCCACAACATAAAGCCTTGGCATTACAAACATTTTGTGCAAAAATAATTCAGTTATAAAGTGCAAATCAGTGATTCATTTCAAAGTGCCCCAAAGAGTTCACAGAACCGAAAACTGAGCCAATCTTCAATCAAGTGAATGAGCAGCATAAAAAAGTGCTTCAGGCAATAATTTCTTCCACCACCAGAGGTCGCCCCTATAGAAACAGGAATAAACTGGCTAATTCCTTTCGCAATCTTCATCTAACTTAATCCAACATTTCGTATCTTTGACCACAGGTTTTAGTACAAATCAATTCTCATTAAACAAACCAGCCAAAAAAAACAGATCACAGGGCAACACTTTTTTTTTATCAAGAAATAAAATAAATTTCTTGTGAAAAAAAAAAAAAAGAGATAAAATAAAAGGCAAGAATCAGAGCACACAATAACAGTGCTTCACCCAGGTGACATTTTAAAAGCCTTTACAGCTCATCATTTTAGTGACTGATGGCCCTAGAATGAAACTGCTCTCATGCCAGGATGTGTGGCAATACTTAAAATATGTGGTGCAATTTTCATTAAAATTGTTACATTGTATTTATTCAATGACACTTGCAGAAAGTCTGCAAGTGTCACCTTACACAGGGGTGGCTACATTAGAAATGTATCCCCAAACTGTTCCTTCAAAGTCGGGAGCATGAAATTGTCTGAAATATCTTGGTATGCTGACACCTTAAGAGTTCCCTTCACTGGAACTAAGGGGCCAAGCCCAACCCCTGAAAAACAACCCCACACCATAACCTCCCCCCCCCCCTCCACCAAATGATTTAGACCAGTACACAAAGCAAGGTCCATAAAGACATGGATGAGCAAGTTTGGGGTGGAGGAACTTGAGTCCTGACCTCAACCCGGTAGAACACCTTTGGGATAAATTATTGCAGAGACTGCGAGTCAGGCCTTCTTGTCCAACATCAGTGCCTGACCTCACAAATGCTCTTCTGAAAGAATGGTCAAACATTCCCATAGACACACTCCTAAATCTTGTGGACAGCCTTCCCAGAAGAGTTATAGCTGCACAGGGTGAGCCAACTCAATATTGAACTCTATGGACTAAGAGCAGGATACGTAAAGTTCATGTGCGAGTAAAGGCAAGTGTCACAATACTTTTGACAACATAGTGTATATACAGTACATACGCACACATTATATATGTGTGTATATTGAACCACATTGATCCATTTGTTTGCACCATATCATTGGCTGCAATGTATGCAAAGTTTTTACACTGCCTTCCACAATTATGGGCAGTTTCACACTGCTGCAGTTTGGCCACAGCACGAGCATGGGTCAAATAAAGCTCATATGTTCCGAAGCGAATATATGCAGTGTCTTCTATCTTCAAGTGTTGTCCTTTAAGGCTACAAGATAGTGTTCCCAAAAACAAACATCAATAACTCTCATGGTAATGTGCTCAGTAGACATGTGCATTCGTTTTCGTCCAAATGCATTTTCGTCCGAATTTCAGGTATTTTCGTTATCTTTTTAACAAAGGATAACGAAAGTGCAGAATCCGAAAACCAAAAGATCGGACACAAACAAATGCTTTATTTTCGTTTTCGTTGCGACAACAGTTCGATCTAGATAGGAGATTCGACATGACGCTGACAATAACAATCTGTGTCTATCGAACCTGTGGTCGAATGTGCCTAACCTTAACTCTATTAGTCCAAGATTATTCTACATAGAGAGAAAAGATTCGACATAGAGAGAAAAGATTGCTGCTGGAATTGGGTGGGGGAAGTAAAATAAAAATAATGATGATGATAAATGTTATTGGCCGATTGTAACCAAAGAGGAGGGGCAGTAAAATAGCTAGAACTAAGTACACACGTACAGCCGACTTACTTTCATTTATGATTTGCTAGCAGAGAGAGACACACAGACTGAATCATTTCAGAAGACAGTCAATCTTAGCTGGTCCGTTTGTCAGAGAACCTGAATTATTTAGCAATTAAGCATAAGCACAGCAGCAGAACAATAGTGAAGCAAGCTACAGTTCAACTTAACTTTTTCATAATAATCTGCTGCTATTGTGTTAGTGTTGTGAACTTGATAGTGATACTAGTGTTGTGATAACCTCAGAGGCTGCCCGTGTTGTGGGGGTGGGGGATTATTATAGATTCTATATTATAATGCCATATCAATATCTGACACAACGTCGGATGCCACGCCCGCCATTGCACTTGGAGATTGAGAAACAAATGTAAAAGTTGGCTGACTGTTGGGGTAGAGTAGACCATTCAACACGAATGACAAAGATTCGACAAAGCAACATTTTTATTGTGGCTTTATGGTGTCTTATCACCACAATAAAAACAACATTTTTATTGTGGCTTTATGGTGTCTGTCGAAAGTTCTAAGATGATTTGACGGAGCAGCTAAACTGTACGACGCTGCAATCGTACATTTCCAGTCAAATGCATCCGCCCATAGGCTATAGAAAAATTCTAATGTTGGTTGACTATTAAAATAATTAATAAATATAATTATTACTAGTCATACAATATTAGAATTCTACTACAGCTAGCTTCGACCGAAAATGTACACGTACAGTTTAGCTGCTCCGTCGAATCTTCTTTGAACATTCGACAGACACCATAAGCCTTCAATGACATAGCATTTTGTTTTGCACAATGGTTTTCTTCTTGCCATGCTTCCATAAAGGTCAGATTTGTGGAGTACATGACTAATAGTTGTCCTGTGGACAGATTCTCCCACCTGAGCTGTGGATCTCTGCAGCTCTTCCAGAGCTACCATGGGCCTCTTGGCTGCCTCTCTGATTAATGCTCTTATTGCCCGGCCTGTCAGTTTAGGTGGACGGCCATGTCTTGGTAGGTTTGCAGTTGTGCCAAACGCTTTCCATTTTCGGATGATGGATTGAACGGCGCTCTGTGAGATGTTCAAAGCTTGGGACATTTTTTTTATAACCTAACCCTGCTTTAAACTTCTCCACATCTTTATCCCTGACCTGTCTGGTGTGTTCCTTTGCCTTCATGGCCTGTTTGTTCATCAAGGTTCTCTAAAAAGCCTCTGAAGGCTTCACGGAACAGCTGTATTTATACTGAGATTAAATTACACACAGGTGGACTCTATTTACTAATTAGGTGACTTCTAAAGGCAATTGCTTACACTAGATTTTAGTTAGGGGTAAAGGGGACTGAATACAAATGCATGCCACACTGCTCACATATTGATTTGTTTAACCGCTTGCCGCCTACCTGCTGTCATATGACGGCGAGGCGGCGCGGCTCTCGTTCTGGGAGGGCGTCATATGACGCCCTCGCCTTCCCTACCCACCAGGGGGTGCGCGCCGCCAACAGCAATCGCGCACACCCGCCGTGTCACTGGGCACCCGATGCGCGTGCCCGGCGGCCGCGATGTCCGCCGGGCACACGCGATTGCCCGGTAACTCGGCAGGACGCGGATCTGTGTGTATGTAAACACACAGATTCACGTCCTGTCAGAGTGGAGAGATGACCGATCTGTGTTCTCAGTACAGAGCAACACAGATCGGTCTCCTCCCCTTGTGAGTCCCCTCCCCCTTCAGTTAGAAACATTCCCTAGGAACACAGTTAACCCCTCGATCACCCCCTAGTGTTAACCCCTTCCCTGCCAGTCACATTTACACAGTAATCAATGCATCTTTATAGCACGGATCGCTGTATAAATGTGAATGGTCCCACAAATGTGTCAAAAGTGTCCGATGTGTCTGCCACAATATCGCAGTCACAATAAAAAAATCACAGATCGCCGCCATGACTAGTAAAAAAAAAAAGATAATAAAAATGCTATAAATCTATCCCTTATTTTGTAGACGCTATAACTTTTGCGCAAACCAATCAATATACGCTTATTGCGATTTTTTTTACCATAAATATGTAGAAGGATAAGTATCGGCCTAAAATGAGGAAAAAATTTGTTTAAAAAAAAAAAAAATGGATATTTATTATAACAAAAAGTAAAAAAAATTGTGTTTTTTTCAAACTTGTCCCTCTTATTTTGTTTATAGCGCAAAAAATAAAAAGCGCAGATGTGATCAAATACCACCAAAATAATGCTCTATTTGTGGGGAAAAAATAATAAAAATTTCATTTGGGTACAGTGTTGTATGACCGCGCAATTGTCATTCAAAGTGTGACAGCGCTGAAAGCTGAAAAATGGCTTGGGCAGGAAGGAGGTTAAAATGCACTGTATTGAGATGGTTAAAAAAAAATAATAATAATAATTTTAAAAAACATTTATTATTTTCCTTCCACTTCACAATTATGTGCCACTCTGTGTTGGTCTATCACATATAATGCCAATAAAATACATTTACGTTTTTGGTTGTAACAAAATGTGGAAAATTTCAAGGCACTGTCCATTCTAATGAGAACATCTTATTTGGGGATTTTAAGCCAATGTTAAACTTCTTAATATTAATGAGAGCAAGCCCAGTGACATGTGGGCATAGACTCTGGTAATGTATATTGGTTAAAAAGGGGGGGGGGAGAGATATGTGAGACTTTAAATGAGGCAGTGACTAGGTAGAGTCATATGCCTCCATCCTTGGTACAGATAAAAGAGGAGGGTAATTTGGGACTTTAAATGAAGCGCACAGTTATGAGATGATAAAAACCAATATATAATATGTTTATTGATACATATACACATGTTGAATCACAACAAAATACAGTCAATAAATAATGTTGCTCATTAGTAACACTATATTATATATATATATATATATATATATATATATATATATATATATATATATATATATATACACATACATACAATATATATATATATATATATATATATATATATACACACACACACACACACACACACACACACACACAGTGGGGCAAAAAAGTATTTAGTCAGTCACCAATTGTGCAAGTTCTCCCACTTAAAAAGATGAGAGAGGCCTGTAATTGTCATCATAGGTATACCTCAACTATGAGAGACAAAATGTGGAAACAAATCCAGACAATCACATTGTCTGATTTTTGAAAGAATTTATTTGCAAATTATGGTGGAAAATAAGTATTTGGTCAATATCAAAAGTTCATCTCAATACTTTGTTATATATCCTTTGTTGGCAGTGACAGAGGTCAAACGTTTTCTGTAAGTCTTCACAAGGTTGTCACACACTGTTGCTGGTATGTTTATGTTAGCCCATTCCTCTATGCAGATCTCCTCTAGAGCAGTGATGTTTTGGGGCTGTCACTGGGCAACACGGACTTTCAACTCCCTCCAAAGGTTTTCCATGGTGTTGAGATCTGGAGACTGGCTAGGCCACTCCAGGACCTTGAAATGCTTCTTATGAAGCCACTCCTTCGTTGCCCAGGCGGTGTGTTTGGAATCATTGTCATGCTGAAAGACCCAGCCATGTTTCATCTTCAATGCCCTTGCTGATAGGAGGAGGTTTGCACTCAAAATCTCACGATACATGGCCCCATTCATTCATGTACACGGAGCAGTTGTCTTGTTCGCTTTGCAGAGAAACAGCCCCAAAGCATGATGTTGCCACCCCCATGCTTCACAGTAGGTATGGTGTTCTTTGGTTGCAACTCAGCATTCTCTCTCCTCCAAACACGACGAGTTGTGTTTCTACCAAACAGTTCTACTTTGGCTTCATCTGACCATATGACATTCTCCCAATCCTTTTCTGGATCATCCAAATTCTCTCTAGCAAACCTCAGATGGGCACGGACATGTACTGGCTTAAGCGGGGAGACATGTCTGGCACTACAGGATCTGAGTTCCTGGCGGCGTAGTGTGTTACTGATGGTAGCCTTTCTTACGTTGGTCCCAGCTCTCTGCTGGTTATTCACTAGGTCCCAGGATTTTTGCTCACCGCTCTTGTGATCATTTTGACCCCACGGGGTCAGATCTTGCGTGGAGCCCCAGATCGAGGGAGATTATCAGTGGTCTTGTATGTCTTCCATTTTCTAATTATTGCTCCCACAGTTGATTTCTTCACACCAAGCTGCTTGCCTATTGCAGATTCAGTCTTCCCAGCCTGGTGCAGGTCTACAATATTGTTTCTGGTGTCCTTTGACAGTTCTTTAGTCTTCACCATAGTGGAGTTTGGAGTGTGACTGTTTGAGGTTGTGGACAGGTGTCTTTTATACTGATAACACGTTCAAACAGGTGCCATTAATACAGGTAATGAGTGGAGGACAGAGGAGCCTCTTAAAGAAGAAGATACAGGTCTGTGAGAACCAGAAATCTTGCCTGTTTGTAGGTGACCAAATACTTATTTTCCACCATAATTTGCAAATAAATTCCTTCAAAAATCAGACAGACAATGTAATTGTCTGGATTTGTTTCCACATTTAGTCTCTCATAGTTGAGGTATACCTATGATGACAATTACAGGCCTATCTCATGTTTTGGGAGAACTTACACACACAGTGGGGCAAAAAAGTATTTAGTCAGCCACCAATTGTGCGTGTGTATAATATATATATATAGTGCTGCACCACCGTGGTATGGTTGGTGTTGGTTAGTGACCTAGACCTCACTACATAATAGAAGGAAATGCATTTATGATCCATGAATGTAAGTGATTGATCAGATGTTAGTGATAGCGTAGCATCAAAAAGGGCTCTACACATTTTGTGGGTTTTTTTTTCCACTCACCAGGAGCTGATATACATATATCATTTTTTTTTTTTTGGTGTAAGGGGGGGAGGGGGAAGATAAGCCCCCCTGATTACTCACAAGTCAGCTATAGGTTCCAAATGGGGTGCTGAGAGCCAAAAGAAATAATGGGGGGGGGGGGGGGGGGGGGGGACGACTCATTTCTGGGAGTTGTGACGGTAGCCAGCAGCAGAAAACCAACAGACTATATAAATATAATTTCCAGGTTGAGCACACACTTCCTGTTTCGCACTTTGCTGGTTATACAAGACACCTGTTTGGATCATGCTCTCTCACCTAGTATTCAGGTATCACTCACCCCCCCCCCCCCCCCATAAACTTACTACTTTCGTGAGAGCTACAGGTTCTCATTTTATGTTATTTTCTACTTCGATTCCTCACCTGGGTTCACTCTTACTGACACTATACTTTGGGCTTCAGTCCTCACTATATCATCAGACATGCACTATTCACATTGATATATTTTATTACTCTCTACAGAATGTCCTTTGAGACACACATTGCATCAGTTTTGCATTTTTAATGGGGACCCCACTCCCATGGTAGTCCATTCACCATTGCTCGTGTTGGTTTCATGCTGTTGGCCACCGTCACAGCTCCTGGCAATAAGTCCCCTATCATTTGACTCTCAGCACCCAATTCCCCCTCTCTTTTTTGTATCAAACATCAGACCACACACATGCTGCAACAGCGCCTGATGAGTGGAAAGAACCCGCAAAACATGTAGAGCCTTTTGATGTTACACTATCATCTGATCACTTGCCTTTACAATCATGATCCATGAATGCATTTCATTATATTAATGTAGAGAGGTCTAGGTCACTAACCCACACCATAGTGGTGCAGCTATATGTACGTATATACATGCACTACTAAATGAGCAACATTTATTCACTGTATTTTGTTATGATTCAACATTTGTATATGTACCAATAAATATAAATCGATTTTTTATCATCTCATAACTGTGTGCTTCATTTAAAGTCCCAAATTTCCCTCCACTTTTATCTGACAATGTATATTGGGCATGTGGAGGAGAATGTGCATTCTGAATTAAACATGTTTGAGCACATTTATTTTAAAAATGTGTACATTTTTGAAACCGGATTAAATCATACATTTGGTTTTTGATTGATAATGCGTGAGGATTGACACAATTGGGAGAACATCTGGATCGAGAGGGGAAGATGGATGAATGAATTCTAGAATGTACTAGTTTGGTAAGAGTATTTTGACATGCCAATCTCGGAAACAATTTACATTGGGTAATGTACAATGGATATTGCCACACGTGAGCATATTACCATAAGAGATATACTCTACCATCAATAACTGGAGGGGAATAATCATGCAAGTACACCAATGTAGCGTAGAAGTGATGGACATATTACAATATATAGCCATTGTTTGGGAATACCATTTTGGAGCCAAAAAAAAAAAAAAAAAAAAAAAAAAAAAAAAAAAAAAAAGGAAGAAGGAGGAGAACATCTAAGAAGATGGACACCACATAAATTTGTTTTAGAACATATGAGCTTTACTTGATCCTTACTTGTGCTGAGTAAAAGTTCAAAATTACTACTAGAGTCTTGCATGTTGGGGGAAGAACAGAAGCTTGCTAGTGGAATATAGCAACGCTGGTCCTATTTGTATGTTGCCATTTGGCTGGGGATATATTTTTCCAACAGCTGAGGGACGTTTCTTCAATTCAATAACCTGTCTGAGCACCAATTAAAATATTGGCTTGGCTACAGGTGTTCCCATGGTTTTCATGTGGTTAACAGTCTCAGACTATTAGGAGATATGCTTTTTTTTTTTTTAAATTGCGCCAAAGATGCAGCATGCTTGGTGCACCTTCAGAAAACTGCTAGTACACTAGTGCTGCGGCCAAACTGCAGTGCAGCAGTGTGAAACTGGCCTAAGCAATACATGCGTTACGCTACAATCTAGTATTTTCCACCATACTGAAATAAAACTGATTGATTATACAGTCAGTACTGTGCTCTATTTCCTACATAACAATTTCATTCTCCACATATTAAAGTGAAGAGTTAGATTTTAGGAGAGTACCATCATCCCTAATAAACCACTTAAAAAAAAAGTAAACTGTTTTATGACCAATATTTGATGGATTCAAAGCATGATTGAATATACATACTCAAGTTTCCTATTGCAGAAAAGTGGTAGACCAAAAGTAGACAAGCAAATGTTAAATCTATCTTTTATATAGAAAACATTTTATTTAGAAAAAGGTGCAGTACTTTAAAAATATTGAACATAAACACATGGAACATTTAATCTATACAAATCCAAGGAATATATAGCATAAAATGTACAATACATGAGATATTATTAGAATACAGGAGATCAATATAAAATTAATCTGACCTAAAAATCCAGCTAGTTCTTACCTACAGCCACACTCATCCACAGACATATTTTCATAATGTTTCAACACCACATTGTCACCATTGTCATAAAATAGCACCGATATAGGAGACATCTTTATGGGTATACAACAGGGAAGGGGAACATCATTAGGCTCAAAGGAGTGGGCAAGAGTCTGAAGGATGGCATGATTGGATCCATTCAGCACATCTGTTAGTGGGTAAGGGCATTCACCTTGGCAGTAGTTAGCAAAGTATCCTCGAGGGGCAATGACCCATTTCTGCCACCCAACATCCCCAAATTCAACATAGAGGCGTCTCCTTTTACACATATTGCTGGGAAGAAATTTAAGCCTGCCATGACTTCTTTTAGCTCGCGACATCGTACACTGCGCAGAATCAAGAGTCACAGCTAGTAGAGAGGTATAAAGAAAGGTTTGTATTCCTTGACACTCATCCAACTGACCAGCTAACAAGCTCCCTTCTTTTCTTGGAGAGATTTCCAAGGTCAAACCCAGGTTCTTACGGGGGTCCTGCCAACTCTGGCAAGTCTCTGTTAAATTAAAATAGAGGGATTTGTGAAGCAAACGGAATGTTTGGGCAGTCAAGAGTTTTCTGCTCATTTTCTGGTTTCCCATTCCTTTTAGTGACAGCTGTGTAATTCTGTAGAGTCGCAGGTCAAATAGACGTCCATAGTAGGTATTCTGGCCAAATCGGACTTCCAGGCGTCCCATGGTTACCCTCTCCTCTTTCTCCATTATTGATATATTGAAGAATAGTCTCTTTTCCAGGCAAACTGTAGTAGTAGGGTTAGTAGAATGAGGGTTAACAAACCGTCCTGGCAAAAAAAAAAAAAAAAAAAAAAAAAAAAAGTGGGGAGGATCAGGTACAGAATAAGAATTTCATCAGTACTGTGCAGATAAACCTACATTTCTTAGAGTGGTTGTAAACCCACAAAAAAAAAAAAAAAAAAAAAAAAAAAAAAAAAACACAACCCCACATGAACACCTGCAACACAAAGGCAAAATGAGCTAGTATGCATAGCATACTAGCTCATTATGTAATACTCACCTGAGATCAAAGCCCTCGCTGCGGTGCCCCTACACCGCTCCGGCAGCTGACATCACTCCCGGGGGTTACTTCCAGGTATTGCGGCTCCAGCGCTGCAATTGGCCAGAGCCACAATGACGTCATTCCCACACATGCGCGCGGTAACGGCACACTCAATGAAGCAACGGCACATACGTGCCATTGCTTCAGTTTGTGTCAGTGCGCATGTGCCAATGACGTTACCAAATACAGGGGATATCTCCTAAACTGTGCAGGTTTAGGAGATATCCTGGGAAGCTACAGGTAAGCCTTATTATAGGCTTACCTGTAGCACAAAGTGATCTGTAAAGGGTTTACAACCACCAGTTCTACATTTCAACCTACAAGTAACAAAAGCAGCATTAGTGTCTATGGAGAAAGGTCAAGCGCATATAAGAACGCGCAATCTACCAGCTTGGTGGCTGATGGGATAACCACTCAGCCTGTTGTAGACTATGGCTTGCCCACTCATCTGAAGTCTGTAGTAGGGGCTTAAAGTAGCAGGGCAGGTAAGGTTAACATCACCCTGTTACTATGCAATTTTTTTTTAAAAAGCTGCATGGTAAACAAGTCTGTTGCCTACATCCCTGTTCTCTGCTGTATTAACCAGTGCAAACTTTTACACGAATATACCCCTTATGGGCATTTAAGTATTAGTTATGGACCTATTGATCGCATGATAACACTTTAAATAAGGACAAAGTTATCAAACCTTCCTTGGTTCAAAAATATGCAAATTGGATGCGTTTTAATCAGCATCCGATTCACATGCCACGTGAACAAAAAAAAAAAAAAAAAAAATGACTGCAAACTGCAGCCTGACATGTGTAAACCTAGCCTTATACTACATTGCAACTAGTAAACTTTACTCTCCTTTTTGATGTTTCTCTCCCTTGTTTCCTATAGGAGTAGCTATGCTGTCTTGCAGGGTCCACTGGAGCCCCAGCATAACCATTCTTATGTGCATGCATTCCTGTCCAGGGACTAAAGACTATTCTGTGATGTATAGGGCATGTAGTCCAATGTCCATAACTGGTTTAAGAGATAGCATTAACTGAACAACCGTAAGCAACCTACACTCTGCCGTTCCTTCCACCAGCCCCTACAACAGTACTGTAGCAATGTTTGGGTTCGTGGAAGAACCACAAAGCACAGTGGGGAACCAAGCATCTTACTCCCCATATGTAAAAGAGGTTAACATTTTTCAAGCAGCAGTAAGTCTTGAATAAAACTGAGAAGGGCACCACAGCAGTGGGTTATGGTGGTAAATGGCAGCGTGTAAACCAGGGGTAGGCAACCCCCGGCACTGGTGCTGCAAGCAGCACTCAACTCCCTTCCCCATCAGCAGAGCAGTGCAGAGAAGTGTCAGTGAGACAATAATGCATTCCAATTTTGGAATTCCCCACACAGCACCTGCACTGAGGGGGAGGCACTGTATCCCCACACATTGTAAAAGATGAGAAACATTGTTTGGTTCTCTAACTGTAGCTGCGATCGTCAGCTTTTGTGATGGGGAAGAGATTGGGTGCATTTCTGCTGGAGGGGGGGCGTTCCCCATTTCCAGGAGGAGGACTGTCATTGACCACTGCTAAAGCCAACCACAGTGCTGCTAGCCCCGGTCCACCATCTGGGAGGAAGATGACTCGCTTGGTTGCCACTAGCGATCGCAGAAAGAAGGGATTTCACTGTGATTGAGAAAATCAAAATCAGATGACAGTTTGTGGAATTACTGTTGAGCTTCTGGTAATACTGTTGAGCTTCTGGTAACTTTGTTGAAATTATTCTTGAACCTTTGCCTCAACGTTTGCTGTGGCACAGAGCGCCGCACTTTTACTGAGCTGCGGGGGCCCAACTTATGATCCTGCACAAAGGCCCACTGCTTTCAGAAAATGCCCCTGACCTGAGCTCATCATTGCGCATCCATTCCAGATGCTTGTATGCGACATCACATACAAGTTCAGTGTTGGGCCAGAAGAGCAGGGAGATAGAGCAGTGGGGCAGGAGAGCAGGGGGTGAGACAGATGTGCAGGAGGTACATTGGTGCGACAGATGAGAAAGCGGGTAATAGTGGTGGGGTAGATGTGCAGGCGATTCAGTAGTGAGACAGAAGAGTATGGGGATACGGTGGTGGAGCAGGTGTGCAGATGAGAAAAGGGGGTACATTGATGGGGCAGAAGAGCAGGGGTACAGTGGTGAGACAGATGAGAAAGGGAGTTAGAGTGGTGGGGCAGATGAGCAGATGGTTCAGCGGTGAGACAAAAGAGCATGGGAGGTACGACGGTGGAGCAGATGTGCAGGGGGCCACAGTGGTGAAACATTTTGCAGGGGGGACAGTGATCTGAGGCGTGAAGTTGCAGGAATTGGGGCCGATCTGAGGTGTGAGTGCAGGATGTTAAATTCTCACTACTTAAGTCGTTTATAGCATTTATTTTATAAAAAAAATCCTTTTCGTGATTGAGAAAGTGTAAAGTTGGCATTTTTTGTTATAAAAATCGTCACGCTCAATTTTCTTAGAAAACATTTTTTCGGCACACAGTGTTTAAAAGTTTGCCTACCCCTGGTGTAGACTATTTTTTTCCCCTTTCTTTTTAAGAAAAAAAATAATAATTTTGAGATGAGTTAATTCTAACTAGTAACCCCCCATATCCTCAAGTGTACCCACCCTTTACGAACCATCTATATTATATGACCAATTTTGTGGACACCTGGCCATCACACCTGCCATGAGCTTGTGGGACCCATCATCACAAATCCATGGGCGTGAATCTAGATTTAACCCCCCTCTCCTTTGCAGCCTTCACCTAGAGTAGAAACACTTTTCCAGAAGGCTTTTCACAAGATTTTGATGAGGGTCTGTGGGAAGTTGTGCCCATTTAGTCAGAGGTCAAGGCTTTGGGTAGACTACTCAAGTTTCTCCACCCCAAACCAGGTCTTTTTGGGCCTGGCTTTGTGTACAGCAATATAGTCATGCTAAAATAGAAGACCATCTAAAAAAAAAAAAAAAAGTTAAACCACTGGGTGCTTAAAACTGTGGTATAAAAGGTCTACGTAGTCTATAGCCACTGTACCTTTACTGGAAATACCTGAGTTTAATTTGGAGGGGTGTCCATGTTTGACCATATAGTGTACCCTTTTCATGAACTAGAGCAATCGTTTTCAAATCTTACGAGTAGAGGGAAGTTGAAATCATTTATAAACACGGGGGGAAAGGAAAGAGTGAAGTGGTATCTGAAACCACTTGGCGCATACAAGCAGTTTCCTTTCTTTTAAGTAACTAGTGGTAGAAAAATTAAGGCGGAAATCTTATTACTTGGGGCACTTCCTCTAGAATTTCCTATGCCATTCATAACCTGGGACATCATTACTTCTGCCAAAGTGGTTTCCCACTCAGGTAACAGGAACTGAAAGAGGGAAGCCACAAAAAAAAAAAATTGTTCTCAGGCTATACATGTATGTATATATAAATAAGACATATTTATATTTCACATCTGTATTATATAATCGTATGGCCTTCAGGACAGAAAGTATAAAAAGTCCTAGACATTATAAAAGGTTATATGTATTATTTTTTAATACATTAGTTTGGGGAAGCACAGTGGTTAGTACCTCCGCTTAGCAGCACTAGGGTTGTCAGTTGGAATCTCAACCATGGCAGTATCTGCATGGAGTTTGCATGTTCTTCCTGTGCGGTGGTACTCCAGTTTCCTCTCACACTCCAACGACATGCTGGTAGGCTTGATTTACACCTATGCATTTTTAGTGCTTTTTGCGCTACAGAACGTGTTCCATAGGAAACCATGTTATATGGACTGTAGTACAAATCTGCAAAAAGCATTAAAAATGCATAGGTGTGAATCAGGCCGTAGAACTGGCCCTAGTGTGTGTGTGAGAGTTAGGAATCATAGACTAAGCGCCTTGAGGGCAGGGACAGATGGGAATATATATATATATATATATATATATATATATATATAGTGCTGCATAAAACAGCTGAATAATAATATTATTAATAATTTGGACATTAAATGACAGAATGTTTTGCAAGGATTTGGGCTTTACCATTCCTAATCTGAAGGTTAGTGTAAAGCAGCGGAGGAATGAGGTTTAAAACATGGCAAATGCTTGCTGTACAATCTATTCTTATACATGCAGATGCTTGCGTGTACAGGGCCAGGAAGTGTCAGTGAAAAATGTATGCCATCCAGAAATGCTTATGGTCTACTAAACACATATGGATAATTTGTTGTACCTGGACCTAAATTTGCATATCATCTTCCTACTGTGCAATTTTATTAGCTTTCAGGAACCCACAAAGATAAAAATGTATGATCTGGGTCCCATTAAATGTAAAATAACTAAAAGGCAAAAACCTTTTAGTTTTTTAGAGTGGAGAGCGATTAGAACAGCAGTCTTTATTGCGGTCATTGCCCTCATTTGGGAGATTCACCCTCAATTTGTCTATCACTAAAGGTAAAACATGAAATTTTGGGTTGACCCCAGATCAGCAAGACCCCTTTCACACTAAGGCAGTTTTCAGACGCTTTTGCGCTAAAAATAGCACCTGAAAACTGCCTCCCATTCATTTCAACGGAGGCTTTCACACTGGGTCAGTGCGCTTGCAGGGCGGTGAAAAAAAGTCCTGCAAGCAGCATCTTCAGGGAGCGCCTCAAAAACACCCCTGCCCACTGAAATGGATGGGCAGCACTTCCAAAGCACCACAAAAAAGCTTTATTTGGGTCATGTTGCGAAAAAAAAAAAAACAAAAAAAAAACCCCTCCAGTCAGGATGAGGATCTAATACAATGGAGACGTTGCAAAGTGAATGTTCATAAACTAGATTAACCTGTGCAGACTTTAAATGTTATCTGCAAGAGATATTCATCTTCAGATTCACTTTTCTAGAAGAACAGCATACTCTCCTTTAGTAAGCCAGCCCAATGCGTGTTCAAACCCTTAAATCCTGCACTTACCTTGGTCAGAAATTGCCCTGACGGTGCTACCAGGGACATTAAAGTCCTCCACAAAACACAAATTAGCATTCTTTTTTGCAGTGGAGGGGCCCATCCTCTGATTAAAGAGCTTCCATAATATAGAAGGTACGTGAGGGGGGGAGACAGGTTTTGGCCTAGATGGCAAACCCAAGTTTCTTAAAAGCATAATTTCTCTGTGTTCCATTTTAGAATCCATTGTCACTGAAACAAAAAGACAAAGTACAATCCATAACCTAAGCCACAGCATCCTTGTAATCTGTAGCCAGAACTAACAAGTGGAGCTTTGTAGCTATCTTATTTGAAGTTTAATCAGCTCTTAATTACAAGTACTTGTGGCCAGCTTCAGTGGGTGTTAATCTGGAACATGGACTATCTGCAGTTTTAAAGGGTCCTTTGACTTTTATAGTTTGTTTGGACCTGCTTGGTTCAAATGAACTTTGTAAGGAACCTGGAGTTAGGCTTTATGGCTGGATCCACAGTTGTGAAAATGCATGTAGTTTTATTTGGTTTTAATGCACATTGGGCATGTGATTTTGTGCTTTGACACGCATTTTTAATTTGCACAATAGATGTTTCATCGGCTCAAGTTTTATATATCATTGAAGAAAATCCTCTGTCGGGTGGTCATATGGTTTTTAAAACACAGTAAAAGCTTACTAGATGTGCATATTTATTACCGCTCTGCCATTAATTTTTACATTCCCAAAAATACACAACAAAGTAATATTCATGTCAGAGATATTCTTACTGCAGTGCAGAACTATAAATGGACCTGATTGATTTATATGACAATTATATATTTACTTGGATTTCTCTGACATACTTGATATAATGCCAAGCTGGGAAATGCTTTCATGCGAACACAGTCTGAGGCTCGGTTCACAGATATGCGGCTGCAGTTTCAGTGCGGCAGTCCGGTGCGGCTCTGTTCACTGATTCAGGTGCGAATGTTTACCTGAAAACCTGAACTGGACCCAAAAATGCACAGGACACTTTTTTAAAACTGCACCACAGCCATCCTGAACATGTGTAAACCGGCTCCATTGAAAGCTGGTCCAGATCACATGTTATGGCAATTGGATGCGATTAAAAACGCATCCAATTCACATATATGTGAACCGAGCCTAAAGCAGCCCAGAGATGATTCAGTTTTATTTGCTCAAACGAACCCTGTGGGGAGGTGCAGAGTGGTGCGGTGGCAGTAAAAACTCAGGCTGCATTCACACATGGGCATTTTGAATTGTGGACAGAATAGCCACGATTTCCAAATGCCCAGGTGTAAATGACACATTGCACAACGCACATTTCAGATGCCATTCATTTGAATGGCACCTAAAAACGCGGTGCAATTCCGCCACGATTGTCGCAATGCAGTTGCGGCAAACCCTATTACGTGGGGCGGCACAGTGGTGCAGTGGATAGCACTTTCGCCTAGCAGTAAGAAGGGTCGCTGGTTCGAATCCCACCCACGACACTACCTGCCTGGAGTTTGCATGTTCTCCCTGTGCCTGTGTGGGTTTCCTCCGGGTACTCCGGTTTCCTCCCACACTCCAAAGACATGCTGGTAGGTTAATTGGATCCTGTCTAAATTGTCCCTAGTATGTATGAATGTGAGTTAGGGACCTTAGATTGTAAGCTCCTTGAGGGTAGGGACTGATGTGAATGTACAATGTATATGTAAAGCGCTGCGTAAATTGACGGCGCTATATAAGTAACTGAAATAATAAATAATAATAATTACGTGAAGCTTGTAGCCCAAAAAAAGTCCAGGAGCTTCTTTTGGGTGACATGCTTCACGCAATGTAATTTGTCATGATTGCAGTGCAATTTATGCAGCAGAACCGCACTGCATTTTTAGGTGCCATTCCAATGAATGGCATCTGAAATGTGCGTTGTGCAATTTGTCATTCACACCTGGACGCCTGGAAATCGCGGGCAGGATTGTAGTATCGCAGAAAGTGCCCTTGTGTGAATGCAGCCTCAGAGTCCAGTTGCAGAAACAGAATTTGTATTAAAGTTAAAGTTCGGTAACTCATAACAAGGCCCCCGACCGGGAACACTCACAGAATGCACAGTGATGTGTAACAGAGCAGGTTTTGGGTGTGCCGACAGCGTCTGTCTTGAGGGACGGAATGCTGCCTGGCTGGTCCGTGCCCAAATGGGGAGGTCTCTAGGAAAGATGGTGTTCTGTCCCTACTCATCTGGAACTTCTCTCTGCCACTAATCACTGTGCCTGTCAGACGGGTGACCTGCCCCTACACGACCCACATAGTGAAATGGGCATCAAGCCTGGGAGCCAGGGCCTTACATAGGCTCTGCCTGATCCATGATGGCTACCAGAGTCACATGGGGCAGCAGCATCCAATCGGATAGCTTCCCTAGTGACCCAGGAAACCATAGAGGAACCATGTTCCTCTTGACTTCCCCTACAACTGCAATGCTGCTGCCATCCAGCTCCACCTACAGTGGAAAAAAACAGACTGAACCTGCCCACAACCAATTTCCCCATCTACACAGTCAAGGTGGATAAGCAAATCCTCCCCGCTGAGCTATCATGTGCCTGACGGCGCTGATCAATCGGCATTTATCAGACAGAAGTCGATTGGTACAACCACTGTCCCCTTACATGAATCAAGATTCGTCCGGTCCCTGCTGAACTGGCCAAATTTCAATCCATATGTGTCCAGTTTTTTTTTAAATTTCAGAACGAAACAATCTCTCAGTACAAAAAAAATTCTCTTACCGCAGAAATTTTTGGTTAATCGTTCATAGACAAGCCTTATGGGATTAACCTTGTGGGTTAAACTTGAATAGTATACAATTACCCTCAAATTTCCAGATTGAGTGATTTTTTTAGTGATTAATTGCCTGCTTACATCAGAGTCTAAAGAGGAGAAAGGAGATAAATCGCAAATGGCTCCTGCTATGTGAATAAACTGTGGCATAATGTGACTGCATGTGTTATCACATTCTGCATGCCAGTCCCAAGTAGAGGTAAGCCTGAGCATCCTCCAAACAAATTTTTACGACAACCAAACATGGAGCGACTTTCTTTCCTGCAACCAGAGGTTGCAGGAAAGAAATGGGCTTGATTCCATCAACATAGACAGTGTTGATGTGGGAATCTCTCCTGCCGGGCCATTGTCTTCACCCGGTGGGGGAGGGCAGGGGAACATGTCCCCGCTGGAAGAAGACACAGTGATTATTGCTAGCGGCTATAGTAACCGCTAGTGATATTAGAAGATAAAACCCAGTATGCTGGTTGTACCTAAGTTGATTAATCGATCAGCCTGCCCATACACGGTTCGAATCTCGGACGGTTACTGCTGAACTGGCCGAGATTTGAACCGTGTATGGCCTGCCTAAGTCAAACCCTAAACTGTGGGCTGAGTCATTCTACCTCACAGCCCACCTCTTTTTTTCACATGGGATGTGGGATGAGAATGTCCAGCTTGCAGCTCATTGTAGTAAAAAAAACATGGCAAGTTTGGAGTTCAAAGTACACCCAAGCCCATCTCTAGATGCAAGCCTTGAGCAATTGGGGTGGATTGAGGAAAAATAATGTGCTTAAAAATTCTATAATAAAGGTTTTCAAGTGCATCATACATTATATGCTTGATAGCAGACACGATAGAAGCCATGGTGCCCAGAGAGTTGTCCCATAGAATTTCAGAGGGTTGGATATATCTCAATGAATCTATACTGTACATTTAGTACATGTTTTGCAATACTGAAAATCTGCCATATAGCAGCTCACGTTAAAAGTAATTTATTGAATTAGATTTTAGTACTGCAACAAAATGCCCCATATAGTTCTAGGCTAGCTGTTTATACTAGAATGTAAGCAACACAATGACAATAGCAATCTAGGTGTTTTCTGTTTACATGCAAATTACCGCAAGAGTAGCTTCTTTCTGACGCCTGGCCCAATGTATTGAAAATTTATGGCATTGTTAAAACAAGGAGTTAATTCCCACCTGTAGCTCCATCCTTGAAGTCTTTTTATTGTTTCCTTAGCTGAAACCGCAAGTTCAATGTTAGAAACCAGCAACCTAAATTCAGACGTGACTATGTGTAATATACACATTACTGTAAATCAACATCCTCACATCTATTGTTATATTTCTTCCGAACAAAGTCCATCCATATATATGAACAATCAGATGTGTTCTCTGAACTGTGTATGAATTATGCGAAATGCTGCTTTTATTGTAACATTTATGGTGATGTTTCCGGTGAATAACCTTCTTCTACGAAGGTGCTCTGGTCAGATGAGACCAAAATTGAACTTTTTGGCCTAAAAGAAAAACACTATGTGTGGTGGAGAACTAACACTGCACATCACCCTGAACACACCATCCCCACCGTGAAACATGGTGGTGGCAGCATCATGTTGTGGGGATGCTTTTCTTCAGCAGGGACAGAGAAGCTGGTCAAAGTTGATGGGAAGATGGATGGAGCAAAATACAGGGCAATCTTAGAACAAAACCTGTTTTCAATAGGAACTTGGTGCTGCGCAATTCCGACGTAAAGATTTGAAACATGTTCCAAATCTAAAGTCCGTCAGATTATTGACCGAAAAAAGTCCGCTGCAGGTCCGATGAAGCCCACACACGGTCGAAAAGTCCGCTCGTGTGTACGCGGCATTAGAGTCTGCAAAAGACTTGAGACTGGGGAGGAGGTTCACCTTCCAGCTGGACATCCACCCTAAACATACAGCCAGAGCTACAATGGAATGGTGTAGATCAAAGTATATTCATGTGCTAGAATGGTCCAGTCAAATTCCAGACCTAAATCCAATTGAGAATCTGTGGCAAGACGTGAAAATCGCTGTTCACAGACGCTCTCCATCCAATCTGACAGAGTCAAAGACTTGCAGCTGTATTTGCAGTGAAAGGTGGTTCTTCAAAGTGTTGACTCAGGGGGGCTGAATACAAATGCACCCCACACTTTTTAGATATTTATTTGTAAAAAAAGAATGAAAAACATTTATCATTTTCCTCCCACTTCACAATTATGTGCCACTTTGTGTTGGTCTATCACATAAAATCCCAATAAAATACATTTACGTTTTTGGTTGTAACATACATAACCATAGCCAAACAATAATACAAAATAGAAAAGTCAAAAATATGCTGCATCCCCCTTAGTGATAAAGTAAATATAGCAAATAGGAAATCCAAAAGATTCCAGGAGGAACTATTAATTAGTGTCCGAAAATTACAACCCCAAGAACATGATGTTCATATAAAATTTCCAAAGTGTTCTCCAGCTCAAAAACTGTGTTCCAGTAGTGCAGATGAAACTAGTAAGTGTAAACATCACACTCCAAAAGTGCTTCACCACTCCCAGTGTGATTCTCACTCACCAAATAATTATAAAAGTATAAAATGATTGTCATAAATCGCTTTAATTAAGCTCCTTCCTCTGGTGGTCCTTCACAAGCACTTCCACTCAAATTCACTCTATCTGATGTATCTATGTGGGAATATCAGAAACTTGGATGGACAATCAATTGGGATTGTTATTTTCGGACACTAAGTAAAAGTCTAGTGCCTCCTGGAATCTGTGGACACTTTTGTATGTCCTGTTTGCTATAAATGCTAATCATTGGTGTCAGTGGGAAAAAAATAAGTGCTAATTGTTGGTGTCAGAGGGTTCTTACACTAAGTGCTAATCGTTGGTGTCAGTGGAATAAAATAAGTTCCAATCCTCGCTGTCAGTAATATTTTAAAATAAGTGCAAATCATTGGTGTCAGTGGGATAAAATAAGACCTGTTGGTGTCAGTGGGTGCAATAATAAATTGTTAAGATTATTATACAGGATTTAGAGTGCCAACAATTTACACAGCACTTTACTAAATCATTTTTTATGTACTCGAACACACACACTCCAGCACTAAGATTCTGCTGACAGGAATTTGAGTATGTCGTAGTATAAGGCAGGAAATCACTCCGACTGATAGTCACAACTGCAGCACTGGAACGCTAAAGCCTCATACACACGATCGGATTTTCCGCAGACAAAACCTTGGACTTTTGTCCGAGGGCATGTGCCTGGATTTTGTCTTGCATACAAATGGTACACAATTGTCGGCCAACAAACACGAACGTAGTGACATACTAGACGTACTATGTGCTGAAAAAGAGGAAATTCAATTGTCAGGAGCTACCCTTTGTGCTCCTTTGCTAATTTTGTGTTAGTAGAAGTTTGGTGAGTGTTGATTCGCGCTTTTCATTTCGTGCTTTTCAGTTTGTTTCTGAATGGCCGTTCGTCAACCAGTCACGTGGAGGAATCGGAGGAGATAGCGTATTATTTATTATTGGCATTGGAGTCATTGCTTTGACCCAAGTCCAGTCCAGGAACAGGAGGAGGAGGATTTCTTGGACCAAAAATTGGTTGCTTTATTAATCGTGACCAATTATGTCATATGCCTTTGCTGCGAGAGCTCCAGGAGAATAATCCAGATGATTTTCAGAATCATCTCCGGATGACGGACCCCTGCTTTCACCAACTCTTGCCATTGTTGACCTCCTATATTAAGAAGCTGGACACACGCATGAGGCTTTTATTTTATTTTTTGGTTGAATAATGATTTGATTTGGTATATTTTCTATATTTTTGGATGCATAGAATGCACTTTTTTGGTTAGGTTCTATTGGCAGATAGCATGTAGAATTTTGTTTTCTTTTTTTAATGCACAATTAAAAAATTGTGGAGAATAATACTTGGCTATGTGTTTTACTTCAAATGACAGTTTGGGAGTAGGCAGTTATATTTCAAAAAATACAATGTAAAATTGACAAGAGACACCAACATAGTTGTATCTTTGATCTTAAAAACTACGGGATAATGGTGTTGTGGTAACTTGCACCAAAAAAGAGAAATAACAAGCATAATAATATTCTTGATATCACTAGAAAAAAAAAGCCTTTGAAAATTTGTTTGCAATAACTCCATCAGTATCACCAGCAAAGCAGCTTCATTATTATCCCATTAAAGAAGAAGAGAATTGTGTGCTGCATTTCGAGATTTCATAATTTGCCATGTCACGAATGTGAATTCTGCATTACGAGCGCTAGTTTACAAGACCGACCGCTTCTGGCTCATCCTTGCTTCCGAGCATGCGTGTTTGTACTTTGGACTTTTGTCCGACGGACTTGTGTACACATGCTCGGAAAATCCGACAACAGACATTTGTCCGCGGAGAATTCTAAAGCCTGCCACCCAACATTTGTCCGCAGAAAATCCGACAACAATTGTCCAATGAAGCGTACAAACAGTTGGATTTTCCGCCAACAGTCTGTCATCACACATTTCCTGTCAGAAAATCCGATCGTGTGTACGAGGCTTTAGTGTTCCAACACCTGGCATATTTGGAATCCAACTGCTATAATAGTGATCTCTTCCTGAGACCTCCATGCCTTGCCTGAATGGATCAGAGACAATCACTCTCCATCAGGTAGTTGAACTCACCAAATACTTTGCATCCATGACTATCTTTATAGCTTGCAGAAACGTTAAGCAAATAATATGATGCAGAAGATGTTGGTATTTGAAGTGATCAAAAGAAATATTTCCTTCCTCACCTCAGTGTGTGTCTTGTAGGTAGAAAGGAACTTACAATGAGATAGTCGAAAATTGCATCAAGCGAAGAAGAGGATTTACAGAAAATAACTGCATTTAAAGCCCAACTCCAGATAACTACAAAATTATCCCTTGCAGTGGGGCTGCACCCTCACTGTAGAGGTTATTTGCTTGTTTAGGTCCAGGGGAACAAAAAAAGAAGATTAAGGCTGGCCATACACAGTTCAAATCTCGGCCGGTTCAGCATAAACCGACCAAGATTCAAACCAAAAATGGGCAGGCTGAATGTACCAAGTTGATTAATCGATCAACTTGGGTACAACCAGTCTCCTGGATTCGCTTGTGATTATCGCAAGCGGCTGCTATAGCTGCTAGCAATAATCACTGTCTTCTCCCACCTGGCCCCCTGCCCCCCGCCAGGAGAAGACAAGGCGGGAGGGATTCCCATGTCAACACCATCCGTGTTGATGGGGGAATCGTGCACATTTCTTTCCTGCAACCTGTGGTTGCAGGAAAGAAATTTGCACCGTCTTTTGCCAGCCTTACTTACCTGATCCCTACTACTCCCTGCAGCTAGACCAGTCTCTGCAGCCTTTTCTCCCATGTGATCCAGCAGTCTAGGATCCTTACGTCATCACGACAAAACCAGGGCCAATAGCCCTGCATTGGAAGTGTTGACGCCAAGGAACAGTCCACGTCCGGAGCGTGGGGGAGCACCATCTGCTTGGGGGGTGGAGGATCAGGTAAGTAAAAGTGTTTCCCCTCTCCCCTAGACAAAACAAGCAATTAACGCTTGCAGTGTGGGCTCAGTTCAACTGGAAGGGAGAATTCAAAGTTTTTCCAGAGTTGGTCTTTAATACGACAGGGTGGAAGCATAACAATAGACAATTTACAATTAAAGACATAGGAAGCATACACCAGTGCAATAACATTGCCCATATAACTGTTGCAGAACAAAGCACCCTGTTCCACTCTTCCAAATGCCAAGTATCTTGGATACTGCAGGATACAGGACCTACAGGACAGCTGCCCCGCAGTATTCAGAATACTTGGCAAAATTGAGAATAATTCAAATGACTGTGGGCACCAGCAAAGCACATCAGACATGCCCAACTGACAGATTTCAGGAAAAATAGCTTGGGTGTGCTGTATGAGCTTGCCATATCTTACCACTGGGATTTTGCCCATTCCTCCTTGCAAAACTGCTCCAGCTCCTTCAAGTTGGATGGTTTGCGCTTGTGAACAGCAATCTTTAAGTCTGACCACAGATTTTCTATTGGATTGAGGTCTGGCCTTTCTATTGGATTGAGGTCTGAGCTTTGACTAGGCCATTCCAATACATTTACATGTTTCTTTTTAAACCACTCAAGTGTTGCTTTAGCAGTGTGTTTGGGGTCATTGTCCTGCTGGAAGGTGAACCTTCATCCTAGCCTTAAATCACACACAGAGTGGTACAGGTTTTGCTCAAAAATATCCCTGTATTTAGCATCATTCATCTTTCCCTCAACTCTGACCATTTTCCCAGTCCCAACTGCTGAAAAACATCCCCAAAGCATGATGCTGCCACCACCATGTTTCACCGTGGGAATGGTGTTCTTTGGGTGATGTGATGTGTTGGGTTTGCGCCAGACATAGCATTTTCTTTGATGGCCAAAAAAGTTCAGTTTTAGTCTCATCAGACCAGAACACCTTCCTCCATACATTTTGGGAGTCTCCCACATGCCTTTTCGCAAACTCAAAACGTGCCATTTTGTTTTTTGCTGAAAGTAATGGCTTTCTTCTGCCCACTCTGCCATAAAGCCCAACTCTATGGAGCGTACGGCTTATTGTCGTCTTATGTACAGATACTCCAGTCTCTGCTGTGGAACTCTGCAGCTCCTCCAGGGTTACCTTAGGTCTCTGTGCTGCCTCTCTGATTAATACCCTCCTTGCCCAGTCTGTGAGTTTTGGTGTGTGGCCGTCTCTTGGCAGGTTTGCTGTTGTGCCATGTTCTTTCCATTTGGTTATGATAGATTTGATGGTGCTCCTAGGGATCATCAAAGATTTGGATATTTTTTTATAATCTAATCCTGACTTGTACTTCTCAACAACATTGTCCCTTACTTGTTTGGAGAGTTCCTCGGTCTTCATGGCAGTGTTTGGTTAGTGGTGCCTCTTGCTTAGGTGTTGCAGCCTCTGGGGCCTTTCAAAAAGGTGTATATATGTAATGGTAGATCATGTGACACTTAGATCACACACAGGTGGACATCATTTCACTAATTATGTGACTTCTGAAGGTAATTGGTTGCACCAGAGTTTTTTATGGGCTTCATAACAAAGTCGGTGAATACATACGCACATGTCAATTATCAGTTTTTTATTTCTGAAAAATAGTTTTATGTATACATTTTTCTAATTTTACTTCACCAACTTAGACTTTTGTGTTCTGATCCATCACATATAATTCAGGTTAAAAAAACATTGAACCAAAGGCTGTAATGTAACAAAATAGGTAAAAAGCCAAGGAGGGTGAATACTTTTGCAAGGCACCGTATATTGGCATTTTATAGATACTTGACGTGCATGAAAAACACAGCTCTTGAAAAAGCTGTATTTGACCTGCTTTGGCTGCAGTTCAGATGCACCCAGGGGCGGACTGACCATCGGGCAGTTCGGACACTGACCGAGGGCCCGTTGCCAGTAGGGGGCCCCATGACAGCTTCCACATTGGGACCTGATTTACCTGTCAGCTAGCTGTGATTGACAGGCAGATCAGGTCCCTGCTCACTGCTAAGAGACTGCAGTGTAAACAGACCTCTCGTGATGCGCTCCTCCCCGCCGGCCCCTCCTTCCCTCCCGTCCACCCCAGGTGCTTGTATCTGTCATCACCTCGGACGGACAGAAGAGAGGAGGGGCCGGCAAGGAGGAGCACATCACGAGAGGTCTGTATACAGCCGCTTCCCGTGCTACTCTGCATCTAGGAAGGAAAGTGCAGCAGCTTGTACCACGTGCTGCTATTAGAAAGTTGCTGCACAGCTTCCCACCCACAGTGCCCCCTGTGCCCCCCACCTCCCTACAGTGCCCCCCTGTGCCCCCCACCTCCCCACAGCGTCCCCCTGTGCCCCCCACCTCCCCACAGTGTCCCCCTGTAACACCCACCCACAGTGTCCCCCTGTGTCACCTCCCCACAGTGTCCCCCTGTGCCCTCCAGCCCCCCACAGTGTCCCCCTGTGCCCTCCACCTCCCCACAGTGTGCCCTGTGCCCTCCACCCCCCCCACAGTGTCCCCCTGTGCCCTCCACCTCACCACAGTGTCCCCCTGTGCCCTCCACCTCCCCACAGTGTCCCCCTGTGCCCTCCACCCCCCCCCAGAGTATCCCTCTGTGCCCCCCACCTCCCCACAGTGTCCCTCTGTGCCCTCCACCCCCCCCCACAGTGTCCCCCTGTGCCCTCCACCCCCCCACAGTGTCCCCCTGTGCCCCCCACCTCCCCACAGTGCTCCCCCGTTCCCCCCACCTCCCCACAGTGCCCCCCTGTGCCCTCCACCTCCCCACAGTGTCCCCCTGTGCCCTCCACCCCCCCACAGTATCCCTCTGTGCCCCCCCACCTCCCCACAGTGCCCCCCTGTGCCCTCCACCTCCCCACAGTGCCCCCACCCCCCCACAGTATCCCTCTGTGCCCCCCCACTTCCCCACAGTGTCCCTCTGTGCCCTCCACCACCCCCACAGTGTCCCCCTGTGCACTCCACCCCCCACAGTGTCCCCCTGTGCCCCCCACCTCCCCACAGTGCCCCCCTGTGCCCTCCACCTCCCCACAGTGCCCCCCACCCCCCCACAGTATCCCTCTGTGTCCCTCCACCTCCCCACAGTGTCCCCCTGTGCCCCCACCTCCCCACAGTGTCCCCCTGTGCCCTCCACCTCCCCACAGTGCCCCCCTGTGCCCCCCACATCCCCACAGTGTCCCCCTGTGCCCCCACCTCCCCACAGTGTCCCTCTGTAACACCCACCCACAGTGTCCCCCTGTGCCACCTCCCCACAGTGTCCCCCTGTGCCCCCCACCTCCCCACAGTGTCCCCCTGTGCCCTCCACCCCCCCACAGTGTCCCCCTGTGCCCTCCACTTTCCCGCAGTGTCCCCCTGTGCCCTCCACCCCCCCCACAGTGTCCCCTTGTGCCCTCCACCTCCCCACAGTGTCCCCCTGTGCCCTCCACCCCCCCCACAGTGGCCCCCTGTGCCCCCCACACCCCCACAGTTTCCCTCTGTGCCCCCCACCTCCCCACAGTGTCCCCCTGTGCCCTCCACCTCCCCACAGTGTGCCCTTCACCCCCCCACAATGACCCCCTGTAACACCCACCCACAGTGTCCCCCTGTGCCACCTCCCCACAGTGACCCCCTGTGCCCTCCACCCCCCTCCCACAGTGACCCCCCTGTGCCACTCAACCACAGTGTCCCCCTGTGCCCTCCACCCCCCCACAGTGTCCCCCTGTGCCCTTCAGCCACCCCCCATGGTGCCCCCCTGTGCCCTTCACCCCCACAGTGTCCCCCTGTGCCTTCCATCCCCCCATGGTGTCTCCCTGTGCCACCCACCCACAGTGTCCCCCTGTGCCCTCCACCCATTTACAGTGTCCCTCTGTGCCACCCACCCACTGTGTCCCCCTGTGCCCTCCACCCCCCCCCCCCCACGGTGTCTCCCTGTGCCCTCCAACCCCCCCACAGAGTCCCCCTGTGTCTTCTCCCCCAACAGTGTCCCCCTGTGTCCTTCACCCCCACTGTGTCGCCTTCCCCCCTGATGGCTACCCTGAGAGACACTGTGTTATGTCTGGAGGATCCCAGTGCTCTACTGTGTGCCCTGTGTTTTGGTTTGTGCCCTGCTATTTGCCCTACTGCGTGCCCCATGGCCTGTGATGTGCCCTGCTGTGTACCCCCTTATGTGCCCTACTCTGTGCCCCTTGCCCTGTGATGTGCCTTGTGATGTGCCCTGCTGTGTACTGCCTGTTGTGCTCTACTGTGTGCCCTGTAATGTGCTCTACTGTGTGCCCCATGCCCTGGGATGTGTGCCTCGTGCCCTGTGATGTGCCCTGATGTGTACCGCCTAATGTGTCCTGTTCCCAAGGATGTGCCCTGGGATGTGCCGTACTGTGTGCCCTGTGCTCTGCTGTGTGCCCTACTATGTGTCACATGTCCTGTGATGTACGGAACGCCCTGCTGTGTATCTCCTGATGTGCTCTGTGATGTGCCCCGCTGTGTACCCACTGATGTGCCCTGTACCCCCTGTGATACACCATGCTGTGCTCAATAATGTGCCCGCTGTGTAGAGCATAATAAACCCTGCTGTGTGCCCCTTGATGTGTCCTACTGTGTGCCCTGTGATGTGCCCCATGCCCTGTGATGTTCTCAGTGCCCTGCTGGGTGCCCCAGTATGTGTCCTGTGTGCCCTGTGATGTGCCCTACTGTGTGCCCCATGCCGTGCCCAGTGCTCTGCTGTGTGCCATGTGATGTGCCTTACTGTGTGCCCCATGATTTATGTAAGTGGGGCTTTGTGTAGGTGTGGCTTGCATGTGGGCGGAGAGACAGGGGGCCCCATGATCTTCTATTGCCCCATGAGTTGTCAGTCCGCCCCTGGATGCACCTTTATAGTACATGCTGTGTTCAAAGAAATGCAGCACAATGCAAAGCAAGTTAAACGCAGCCTCTGACCTACCACAATTAAAATCAATGGATTTTGCTTTCCTGCGTTTGAGTTCCAAATGCAGAAAAACAACGCCAATTATTATAAGCCTTAAGACATGCAAAAAAATCCACAGCGTTTGGCTTTGATGTGTATCTGAATGCTTGCATCCAGAGCTGTGCTTTTTTATTTTCTGTGATTATTCAAGATCAGAAATCGCTTACAGCATTGCCCTCTAGTGGAATATCTGTACAATTACTATGAAATGTGAAAAAGCACTTCAGCATGTGCTTTAAGAAGCATGACTACCAGCTGGCCACTGAACCAGAAAGTGACAAAAAAAGGTACATGCAAAAAATATATAACTATAACTGTACATCATTAGTCTATCTAAAACTGTAAAGTGATTACAAACTAACTTTTGGTGTGCTTTTACGCCCCGTTATTTTGTATGCCACCTAGGATGTATTTAGAAAATGTATTTCTCTATGAGTAGTCGAACCTGTACAGGGTCAGTGCAAGGATTTTTGTCTACTCAGACGAAGGTGCATTTTGCACACATCCATTAACACAAATCCTTTAACCCTTTTGCTGCCAGAGCTGTTTTTGTATTTTTTGCACACATGTTTAAAAAAATTATGTTAGCCTGAAGATTTTGTAAAACTCCCAAACAGTATATATTTTCTTAAAGCAGACATTCTAGAGCAGAGATCCCAAACTCAATTTCATCACGGGCCAAATCAGCATTAATTGCCCTCAAAGCGCCAGTTGTATCTGTAAGACTAGATGTCCAGAGCACCTCATCCCTCTTACATCAGATGTCTAGAGCCCCCAACCATCAGAAGTCAAGAGTCCCCCATCCTCCCTTACATCACAGTGCACCCCCCCCCCCCATCTTGTAGTGCTGTCGGGAAGAAGCTGGGAGCAGAGCTGGGAAGCAGAAGGTGAGGGTCTGGAGGAGGACTGGAGTAAGCTACTGGAGTCTGCTGAATGCTAAGACCAGGGGAGGCAGAGACGAGAGGGTTTCAGCTGTCCAGAAAGGAGTTAACAGAACTATGTAGAGATTGAGGACAGTTTTTAGGGTATCCCACCCATTTCCCTCTACCCTATCCAAGGTACTCCAAATATAAAAACAACAACAAAACACCCCTAGACTGGGTTTTGAGGAAAAGTGTGGCTGTGAATGTGTGCCTAGCTGTGGGGCAATCAAATGGGAAAGAACCTGGGCAAATTTCCAACGACTCCTTCGGGAGTTTGTGCTACACTTAAAATTGCATGCACTTGTGCAATGGCAACAAACTTCAGAATTCTATGTTTTCCATAGGAGACACTTTAAAAGCCCTTACAGGTCATCAGTTTAGAGGTAACTGTAAAAAAAATGGGCTTAGAATTATTGCTCTCACTCAAGCATAGGCAGCAATATGTAACATGTGTAGCACATTTGACATTTTCATGCATAGGCACCCCCGATGTGTGCATTTACATTTGTACGTGCGTGTATGTGTGGGGGTGCTCAAACATTTTTTGGGGGGATATTAAGCGTTTGGGTGTAACTTTAATTTTTATCCTTTTTTTTTTTTCGTCACAAAGGGGAAAAGGGAGGAAAAATTCCATTATGTGATGTATTTTTGGTGGCAGGCTCTCTCTAATGAGAATGAGTCGGGGACGAGGACCCGGATGTGACATTTTATGCTTGGCTTCCAAGTCAGTAATAGGAAAGGGAGATCAGTGGGCGGGCGTTCGCTCTATCCAGTGGCACCTGTCATGTTGGTCCCAATGCAGGGATGAGTGTGCGAAGCCCAGAAAACATGGGTGGGCAGGCGGGCAGTGACTCCCTGGGTGTGTGGAAGCTTCCATCTGACAGCTGACAGTCAGATTGTCAGATTTACACACACATATGAAATATGTCAGTGGCATTAAAAGGGTTAAGTAACATATTTGGGGGATACCTTAAAGCGTTTGTTACCCCAGCACATCATATTCCTGATATGTGCCTGCTGTACCATGTACTTGTATGAGAAAGTATCCTGTTCTTTGTATTGCTTCCCTTATGTGAAACCCCTGGTACTCCTGGTAGTCCCCTTGCTTTCCTATTACAAACTGACCTCGCTAAGCAGGAGAGCACACCATGGTTAGTTCTCTAGCTATGCTGGGAACTCAGTGTACTCTCATTATTATTATTATATTTATTATTATGCGCGATTTATATAGCGCCAACAGTTTACGCAATGTATAGGGGAGACAACACAATTACAGTACAGTACAACAGGTATAGGTACTCTCATCCAATGATCCAATGATCAGACTTGTCCTGACATGCCCCCGCTGCACAGTCATTCACTGGGAAGCTCAGTGTACTTCTGCTTCTCCTCCCCCAGCTCTTATGCATCGGAGAACAGAGGGAATGTGATCACTTCTTTTTTTTTATATCTATACTAAAATGTTTTGCCTTCCATTTCTATTTTAAAATGAATGGGTTATTTTACAAGGTGATTGTTTACAATCACTTTAAAGCTCTATGTGGTATTACAGAACAGTACAGTTTTCACGGGCAGCCTCAGTGACAATTAACTTAGCTTTCATGCAGCAACAGCACTCCAATGCTTTTTCATCAGACATTAATAGGTTTGTTTTGACTGGCAGATAGAAACTGGCTAGTAGTTCACTGTAGCTGGAATAACAATAAAAATGCACATAATTTCACTGGGACCGCAAATCTTGACCTGCAGGATTCACCTCGAACCGATAGTAGCGGGCAACCTGAATCTCTTTTTCCATATAAATTTTGTATCCATTGCATATCATTGTTCATTGATATGTTCAAATCATTTAACCGAACGCTGCTTGTCAGTAACTCACATTTCTTCAGAGTACAGTGTTACAAACAGATGCATACATAATTAACAAGGTTACAATTAATCCTTAATGCACTGCAAGGCAGCCTTTTGTTTTCACTGTTAAATGCTAATGTTCACTTGCTCTCTGGAACGTGTGAAATATTTCACATACAAATTAACTATTGTTTCATTTATTTATGAGACACCAGATACACTCTCTAACACTATGAAACTGGCAGACTGGTGCTATTAATCTTCTGTTACAGGGAATGGGCAACTACAGTAAGGATATATTGACCATCTGTTGCAGTCACAATATTGCTAACAACAACAGGCCCAAATACAAGCCAGGGATACTTATTTAGGGGAATTAGTAAAGCATGTCTATGACACCGTTTAGAATTCCATTGTGCCATCGCACAACATATGTCATTCATGTGCCTGTTGTAGGCAGGTATATAAATCATGGACCACATGTGGAAGTGCCCTGCTTCCTAAGTGCCCTGCGTCCTAAGTGTCCATATAAGATTAACAAACTTGGGGGGATGTGATACACTGAAACCAGAGTGTCTATATTTTCATTCCATCCGCAGTGCAGTTGAGCTACCTCCCCACGGCTGCACCTGTCCGGCTAATCACAGATCGGAGTAAGGAGCCGATCCAGGCCCTTTACCACATGATCAGCTGTCAGCCAATGACAGCTGATCAAGTGATGTAAACAGAAGGCGGTAATCAGCTTTTTTTCTGAGGAGAAAAAAATAAGCCGATTATTGGCTTGTGCAAACGAGACATCGGTTCCCATACACAGAGAGCCACTGCTGCTAAGCAGTTCCCACCATTGCCACCAGTGCATATCAGTACTGCTAAGCAGTGCCCATCAGTGCCACCTGTCAGTGTCTAGCAGTGCCACCTATCAGTGCTTACCAGTGCTGCCAATCAGTGGCACCCATTGGCAGGCCCGGACTGGGACAGAAAATAGGCCCGGGCATTTTAGACTGAGCAGCCAACTTTTCCAGGCCGGGGGGGGGGGAGGGTCAGTAGACATTCGCGGGGATGGCTGGTTTCGGTCCTCCACACTGTAATGTGCAGGGACACTGTGATATAAAGGGAACTGCACTATAAAGGGGCACTGCAATGATTACAGTGCAGTCCCCTTTTTATTACAGTGTCCCGGTCCTATTGTGGCCATACAATGCCAGTACTGTCTGTCTCCTATTGTGCCCACACGGCCCAGTGACACTGACCTGCTCTCTCTCTGGTGTTGCGGTACAGCGCGGCTCTCTCTCTGGTGGTGCGGGTACAGCATGGCTCTCTCTGGTGGTGTGGATACAGCGTGGCTCGCTCTGGTGGTGCGGGTACAGCGTTGCTCTCTCTCTGGTGGTGCAGGTACAGCATGGCTCTCTCTCTCTGGTGGTGCGGGTACAGCGTTGCTCTCTCTCTGGTGGTGCGGGTACAGTGTGGCTCTCTCTGGTGGTGCGGGTACAGCGTGGCTCTCTCTGGTGGTGCTGGTACAGCGTGGCTCTCTCTGGTGGTGCGGGTACAGCGTGGCTCCCTCTCTGGTGGTGTGGTACAGCGTGGCTCTCTCTGGTGGTGCGGCTACAGCGTGGCTCTCTCTGGTGGTGCGGGTACAGCGTTGCTCTCTCTCTGATGGTGCGGGTACAGCGTGGCTCTCTCTGGTGGTGCGTGTACAGCGTGACTCTCTTTCTGGTGGTGCGGGAACAGTGTGGCTCCCTCTCTGGTGGTGTGGTACAGCGTGGCTCTCTCTCTGGTGGTACGGGTACAGCGAGGCTCACTCTATGGTGGCGTGGTACAGCATGGCTCTCTCTGGTGGTGCGGTACAGCGTGGCTCTCTCTGGTGGTGCGGATACAGCGTGGCTCTATCTGGTGGTGCTGGGGCTATTAGTTCCCCCAGCACAGTCCTCTCTTTCATTTTCCATGTCTCCTGCTACAAGCACTCCTCAGCTTGTTTCCGGGTTTTCTCTTTGACCCCAGCAGAGTGCATGCTGGGGACTGTAGTCTGCTCCCTGCTGAGAACAATTGGGCCACCTATCTCTGGGACTACATTTCCAATGATGCCCTTCTAGTTGCTTCTGATTGGTCCTCCGCTGTGGCCAATAGGGAGGGAAAACAAACAGACAGGAAAGCCTTCTCTTCCTCTGCTGCCGACATGAGAAGGGGAGGGGGGGCGAGGGGGGAATATCGTCACAGCAGCCTGCAGCTCTCCCCACCGTGCGGACGCTCATGCCTGGAGGAGAAGAGCGGCTGTGGAACTGTCAGCGCGGCTCTGAGGCTGAGCTGTGTGTGAGAGACACACAGCTCAGCCCATGCAGCCACCAGAGATGACACAGGCATGGCCGCACGGTGGTAGGCGAGCAGCAGCTGCGGCCTGTGTTACCCATGTTCAGGCCGCGGTCGCCGCTTACCTCCTGCTGTGCGGCCTGATCATCAACAGGCCACGGAGCAGGTGGCCCCGGCCCACCGGGCAAATGTGCCACCTCATCAGTGCCTCCTGATCAATGCCCACCAGTGCCACGCCATCAGTACCCATCAGTTCCACCTATCAGTGCCCATCAGTGCTGCCTTATCAGTGCCCATCAGTGCAGCCTCATCAGCGCACATCAATGAAGGAGAAAAATTACCTGTTTGCAAAATTTTATAACAAACTATGAAAACTGTTTTTTGGGGGGGGGTTTTCAAAATTTTCGGTCTTTTTTTTATTTGTTTTAGCAAAAAAAAAAAAAAACCCACTCTATTTGTGTGAAAAAAATGATAAAAATCTCATATGGGTACAGTGTAGCATGACCATTGTCATTCAAAGAGTGACAGTGCTGAAAGCTGAAAATTGGCCTGGGCGGGAAGGGGGTTTAAGTGACCAGTAAGCAAGTGGTTAAATTGGTCTTAATTTTAATTTTAACTTTGATTTTGTTATCTACAAATTGGAGGTAATTATTTTTTAATTTGGTGCATTAGTAATTGGTGGATACCAAAACGGGTGCAGGCATTTTTGAATCTGGTGTATGCCATTTTAATGGGCCATAACGCCAGAAAATGTCATTAGGGATTCATTGAATTATTCTCAGGGCTTTTTTTCTCAGGGAATAGGTGCAGGAACTTCCCTTTTTTATCTATCAAAAAGTGTTTTCCAGCCCTAAATCTTTCATCTGATTTCTAAATTGCTGCATTTGTAAATTCCAAAAGCCAATATAAAGGAAAAATAGTGGTAAAAAAAGCACTTGTGGGTTTAATCAATCTTGTTTTTTATGTCATGACGCCATCACGCTCCCTATAACGTATCTACAGACCCACCCACACGCCAAGGGGATACCTCTGCCATCTCCATGAGTGCCCCAGGAAAGCCCCGGAACTTTGGGACGGCGTGCCGTCTGGGCTACTACCTTGCTCCACCTGCTTCTCTCTACCTGATCGGCACTATCTGGACCCTATTGAAGATACCTGAACAAGGAAGGAAGTTATCCTGATTAGCTGCCAGGAAACTGAACAAGCAGGAACTGTCTATCCATCAGCTCGGTGATGTGTCCCGGTGTCTACAGAGCGGTGAGATCTTACCTTTTATACTTCCCTAATGGGAGGGTACTACATACATAACTAGACCGCTCTCTCCTAAGGCACTTACTCATCTACTGACACAGGTACCTTTGAGCCTGCTATAGCTCCCAAGCAATCGTAGCTTCATCACAGGAACTTCCCCTCAGCGTATCTTTTTCAATTGATCCTGTATTGTTACAGTGAGTTCTGCATTTAAGGACCTTGTTCTCTCTGCATTATCAGCTAGTCGGCTGTAATTACAGTCACTCACCAGGTCCTATATAGTGGATAAGAGGTATACATGACTGAACGACTATCCATACTCTCCTTCGATCTATTTTTTTCAAGTTGGTGCTATTTGTAGGACCATCATCTTCCCCCTAAGATGATATAACAGTCACCATCATTCCTATCAGTTACTAATTGGGGATTTGTATGGAATGGTGTGTGGTGGCCATCTGTGTGCGTGTAGACAACGTTGTCTATTTTAATGAACTATTGGTGGTACTCTTTTTAATCATGTTTTTTGATTGGTGTTTAAGTGAATTGCTCAATAAACTTTACTTATAAATTTTTGTTAATTGCCGGTTCCTCCCTGATGAATTGCTTTCAGTGGAATTACCTCTGAATTCCACCCTTTTATTTCTATATGCTTAACTAATTCAGAGGAAAGCACCAACAGCACTATTTTATTGTAACTGTGGTGTGAGCAATTAGCCTATCATTAGCAATTGCTGTTACTTGCAACAATTTGTTCTTTGTAATTATATTGCCTAGTTGGAGCCCATTAGTTCTCTCCTTTTCCCCTTTTTTCTAGATTAAGGCTTACCTGTAGGTGCAAGAAATATCTCCTAAACCTATATGCTTTAGGAGTTTTTTCCAAAAGACAGGCACCGATGTCTACGGCGCATGCGCCGTAGACAACGGCGCGCAGGCGCCCTGAGCGTGCCGTCTCTAATGGCGATCATGCTGTTAGTGGCGGCACCAGCGCGCATGCGCGGGAGTGACATCATCATGGCTCTGGCCAATCACAGCACCGGAGCCGGGATACCCGGAAAGAAGATGGACGCTTCGTAGGAAAAGGGACAGCGGTGACATTGCAGGCTCCCTTGTCAGGTAAGTGACACATAATGGGCTACTATGCGATGCATAGTAGCCCATTATGCTTTACCTTTGCAGGGAAACAAAGAGGAAGTCAACTCACTTCCTCTTTAGATACATTCAGTCCTGGAGGTGCCGGAACTGCGTTCCTCAGCGTTCCTGCTGAAAAAAAGCCACGATTATTCTAATTATGTTCCTGTAAGCAAGCACACGCAAAATGTCAGTGGTCTGTTAAAAAAGCCTTAAAGCTAAACTTAACTTAACTAAACTACTTAAAGCAAAATAGTGTAAGTACCTGAATGTGTCAAGATCAGCGTCTTGTAATACCATGTACAGCAATACTCATTCTACTAGAGGAAGGGTCACAATTAGAAGTCATTTCAGTGTGCATGTGGGAGAGTGCAGAGTAGTGCGGCGGCAGTAACTCACACACAGTCCAGTTGCAGTAGAAAGAACTTGTATTGAAGTCAAAATATAACAGTTCACTACAAGCCTGGCAGAAAACAGCTCGACCGTGAACACTCGTGGATGAACAGCAGATTGTAGCAGAGCAGGCCTCAGCCAAACCGACAGCGTCTGTCTCGAGGGGCAGAATGCAGCCTGGCCGTGCCAAAGTGTGTACTTTTCCAGGAAAAGTGGTGAATCCCTAGATTTTCCCTACATATCTGGAATGTTTCCCTGATGCTGTTAGGGTCGGTTCACACTAGGATGACTTGGGATCCGACTTGTAAGCCCTCAAGTCGCCCCAAGTCATCCCAAGAAGAGATTTGCATTACAGTGAATGAGAGCGTCTTAATTGACACTACTGAAGTCGCTCCGACTTCAGAAAAGGTTCCTGTACTACTTCGATCCGACTTCTAGGCGACCTGTACTCATAGAAATCAATGGAAGTCGCCTCCAAGTCGGATCTCTATTTATAGTAAAGCGACTTCACAGGAAGTAGTAAAAAAAAGTCACCACTACACATGCTTCCCCCTCCCTCCCTCCCAGGAGTTGATGAGCTCTGATTGGCCACAGGCAAATTCTGGGGGCCTGGGGGCGACTTGAAGTCGTGTTATAAGTCGCTCAAAGTCGGGTTGAAGTCGCGTTGAAGTCGCATTGAAGTCGCGTTGCAAAGTCGTGTCGAAGTCACGTTGCCCCTGTGTGAATCGAGCCTTACTGTTTCTGACAGATAGGGGGCCTGTCCCTACTCTACCCACACGCTAAACACAAGCCATACTCAGGAGCCATTTTCTTAAATAGACTCTGCCTAACCCAAGATGGATGCCAGAGTCACATGGGCTGTCAGCATCTAACCGAAACGCTGCCCCAGTGACCCAGGGGATGACAGAGGGACAATGTTCCTCCTGACTTCCTCTCCCTCTGCTGTTTTGTGCCACCTGCAGTGGGGGAAATAGACTGCACCTGCCGCGGTGGTGCCTAGCCACTTAACGACCGGCCACTGTATATATACGTATTTTTTTTAAAGATGGATATCTCGGTAACGGCAGCAGCTGCTGCCACAACCGAGGTATCCATCTTTAGGGCCGGCGTTTCATTACACGATAATGGTGGTCTCTGCGAGATCACCGTTATCGGCGGTGGGAGAGGTGCCACCCCCCCTCCCGCCGCTCTCCCGCGCCCTCCGCCGCTTACCAGAGCCGCCGGTAGCGGCGGAGGAGATCAGGACCTGTCAGTGCTTCGGTATAGAGACGAGTGAGGCCAAGATGGCACCCACCCGTCTCTATACCATAGGATGCCCGGAGCGACGTCATTAAGTCGGCTCCGCCCACTTCTCTTAAAGGTACAATTTTTTTTGTGTCAATTTTTTAAACGACTTTTTTTTTTTTTGCTGTTGAGGACTTTTTGACCCCAGATCTCATATTTAAGAGGACCTGTCATGCTTTTTTCTATTACAAGGGATGTTTACATTCCTTGTAATAGGAATAAAAGTGATCCAAATTTTTTTTTTTAAAAAACAGTGAAACAATAAATAAAATAAAGTAAAATAAATAATTAAAAAAAAAAAAATTTTTAAAGCGCCCTGTCCCGACGAGCTCGCGCGCAGAAGCGAACGCATTCGCAAGTAGCGCCCGCATATGAAAACGGTGGTCAAACCACACATGTGAGGTATCGCCGCGACCGGTAGAGCGAGAGCAATAATTCTAGCCCTAGACCTCCCCTGTAACACAAAACATGCAACCTGTAGAATTTTTTAAACATCGCCTATGGAGATTTTTAAGGGTAAAAGTTTGACACTATTCCACGAGCGGGCGCAATTTTGAAGCGTGACATGTTGGGTATCAATTTACTTAGCGTAACAATATATTTCACAATATAAAAAAAAAATTGGGCTAACTTTACTGTTGTCTTATTTTTTTATTCAAAAAAGTGAATTTTTTCCAAAAAAAGTGCGCTTATAAGACCGCTGCGCAAATACGGTGCAAAAAAAAGTATTGCAATGACCGCCATTTTATTCTCTAGGGTGTTAGAAAAAAAACAATATATAATGTTTGGGGGTTCTAAGTAATTTTCTAGCAAAAAAAACTGTTTTAAACATGTAAACACCTAAAATCCAAAACGAGGCTGGTCCTTAAGTGGGTAGAGATGGGAGGAATGGAAGAAGGGCAGCAAGGGCAAGTACAAGAAGAGGACAGATGGGAGGAGTTAGAGGTACCTAGCAGCCATCCAAACAGAGGCAAGCCAGTGACTCGAAGCCCTCAAATCCGCCGTCAGAACCAGCCCAGTCCGCCAACTGGGCTGCATACCTCTCTGGGGTGGAAGAAGAAGCCAGTATGGTGCCGCCGGAAGAGGCGGCTACTTCTGAGGTACATAGAAGAACCAGCCTTAGGGAAAAAAGGAGGAGGCGAACATTATCCCCCAGGAGCAGAGGGAGGTGGCCGACTAAAGCAGCATCCACTAGGATGGCTGAGGAGGAGGAAATTTCAGCAGGAATAATTATTCAACATATCCAAGGGCGGCACAGTGGTGTAGTGGTTAGCACTCTCACCTAGCAGTAAGAAGGGTCGCTGGTTCGAATCCCAATCACGACACTACCTGCCTGGAGTTTGCATGTTCTCCCTGTGCCTGTGTGGGTTTCCTCCGGGTACTCCGGTTTCCTCCCACACTCCAAAGACATGCTGGTAGGTTAATTGGATCCTGTCTAAATTGTTCCTAGTATGTATGAATGTGAGTTAGGGATCTTAGATTGTAAGCTCCTTGAGGGTAGGGACTGATGTGAATGTACAATGAATATGTAAAGCGCTGCGTAAATTGACGGCGCTATATAAGTACCTGAAATAAATAAATAAATATCCCGCCCAGTGCTAGTCTGGGTAGGCAAGTAATTCCAGTCAAAGTGAACAAGAAATATCTATTGTGTCCACCGGAGGCTTTAGTGAGCAACACCTGACTAACTCAACACAGGCTAACACACCAGCAACATCTAGCAGTCAGGGTGAGATATCACAAGTGTTAAATAATATAATGGAATCCATTAACAGGTTAGCTGATAGCATTAATACACCTATTAATGAGGATAGCAATTATGCAAACGTATGGTCTAATGATTCAATGAATAAATTTGTAAACGTGACAAATGCTAACAGTGCTACACCTTACTCGGCGGCTAATATAATTTCTAGTAATTCATTGCCGGCTCAACTTAATATTACTAATTCTTCAGTTCCAGAGTCATGTTTGAAAGAAACATTGCCGTGTGAAATCTCGCCATTGGGATACCACCTTTCTGCTCAGGTTAAAGATAAGATATGGAAAGGGCAGTTTGTAGACATTTTGTCATTACTTCCCTCTGCAAAAGAATTTATTAACAGACAAAAAATCTGACGATAAGCCTGAGGAAGAGAGACGTAGGCCTGGGGCGAGGTCATTTCAAAACTGGTTGCAGGCTTTTACTATTAATGCTAGTGTTCTAGGGGAAAAACATCCCGAATACTGTACCGGTCTTTTCCAACACCTGAAGCATGTACTGGAAGCCTACAGAAGCTTTGGTGGATTAGGCTGGTACCAGCATGATGAATCTCTATTTATCCTTCTTTAAAGTGGGGTAATAAGGATATTCGTCTATGATTGAACTTAATTTTGCCACAGAGAGCCTTTTTTTCCTAAACAGCAGTCTTCAGCTACAGTTTCCCCTTATAATAGGGGTTACTGTTTTGCATACAACGAAAATCAGTGTAAGTGGGGAGGTCCATGCAAATATAAGCATGAATGCTCTCACTGCCCAAGGCCTCATTCC
Source organism: Aquarana catesbeiana (assembly GCF_042186555.1). NCBI lineage: Eukaryota > Metazoa > Chordata > Amphibia > Anura > Ranidae > Aquarana > Aquarana catesbeiana. The sequence continues at coordinate 498,819,191 of NC_133324.1, read as the reverse complement.
TTCCTTAAATGTTTTAAAAGGAGCGCCAATTTCATGGTCAAAGAGATAACCTGGCCAAAAGCTTACACTCCCGTGAATCTGCCAAGCATGCAGCAATGGTCGGAAGTGTACCCAGATCAGGAGACAGCCAAGTTTTTAACTGATGGCTTTTCTAGGGGTTTCCCTTTACCTGTATTTAAAGGAAATGGATGTGTATTAGTGAACAATTTAAAATCCGTTATGAACTTTTCTCATATTGTCAGGGAAAAATTGCATGGAGAAATTAGGGCAGGGAGAATAGCTGGACCATTTAGTATTTCCAAAATTTTTAGAATATCCCCCTTGAGGATTGTTCCCAAAAAGTAGCCAAACTCATTCCGTTTGATCCACCATCTCTCATTCCCTAACGGTTCATCATTAAATGATAAGATTGATGAATGTCTATCATCTGTCTCATATTACATTTTTGAGGATGCCATCTATCATATTAGGAAATTTGGAAAAGCTGCATTACTTGCTAAAGCAGATATTAAATCAGCATTCAGACTACTGCTAATTAACCTGGCTTCATATAATTCATTAGGTATGTTTTTTGAAAATCAATTTTATTACGACATGTATTTCCCGATGGGGTGTTCAGTCTCATGTGCGTACTTCAAGAAATTTGCTTAATTTCTGCAATGGGTGGCCTCTTTTGAATCAGGTCATGAAGGTATTTTACACTACCTTGATGACTTTTTGTTCATCGGTCCTGCTCGTTCCCCTATTTGCTTCCTTATGCTGCAATTGTTTGAGGTTATCACTGAAAAATTTGGGGTTCCTCTAGCTGCAGAAAAAAACTTGTGTTCCCATCTACATCTATCGAATTTTTAGTGATAAAAATAGATACAGAATTATTAGAATTTCAATTGCCCTTGGATAAAATTAGAAAAATCAAAGCCATGATTTCCTGGTTTCTAAGATGTAAGAAAATATTATTAAAAGAACTTCAATCATTATTAGGACTCTTGGCATTTGCAACCAGTGTCATGCCAGTGGGCAGGATATTATCCTCTCACCTACATTTATCCATGTCTGGATTGAAATCTCCATTTTTCCACATCAGATTATCATTAGAGATTAAGGAAGACCTTCTGGTTTGGATGAAATTCTTTGACATTTACAATGGGCATTCATTTTTTCAGGGGGAATTTTTATTTTCATCTGACCTGGAATTGTATACAGACACAGTTGGGTCTTGGGTCGTGATTGTCGGTGATGGCTGCCCTACCCCCCAAATAAGCCCTACCCTGTTTCTCTGAAAATAAGCCCTACCCTGAAAATAAGACCTACAAGGCCTTTAACTAGGGCTTATTTGGGGGGTAGGGCTTATATTGTAGCCATCACCGACAATCACGCTAGGTCTTATTTTCAGGGAAACAGGGTAGTACATGAATATTCAGCTGCATTATACCAGTGGATTCAATTCTCAGAGGAATTTGGTCAGCAGTTTGATTTTCCTTAAGAAAAAGACATCCAAGTATTTTTATGCACCCTAATGCAGCTAGAATTATCTTATAGCCACATTGCAAAAATATTAGCAGGTGTATCGTTTTTCTTTAGGTTACCAGGCTTTCCTTCTTGTTCATCCTTCTTCTCAATTCAATAGGCCCTTAAAGGTTATAGGAAGAATCATTTATTTTGGATACTAGGAGGCTCATTTCTATCCCATTAAAAAGAAATACCAATTCTATATGTTTCTCAGAATTTGAGTCTATTTTATTTAAAACTGCATTTGTGTTAGCATTTTTTGGAGCAATGAGATTTTCAGAATTGTTACCAAAAAAATAAGGTCAAGTTCAGGCTTATTAAAACACCATGTTTTGGTTTATAGATCAGGAATAAATATATTTATTCCTAGTTCTAAAACTGATTCAGCAGGTAAAGGCATGTGGATCTCCCTTAATAGTTGTGGAGATGTGGATTTTTGTCCATTACGGATCGTAAACTATTAAATTTTGATAAGGCCTTTTAGTGAGGGCCCATTTTTGGTTCATTTAGATGAATTCCCCCTCACTATATACCAACTTAACAGTGTCCTGAAAAAATGCTTGAGGCAGTTAGGTCTACATCTACTTAATTTTACCTCCCATTCCTTTAGAATTGGTGCAGTGACTGAAGCTGCAAGGATGGGCCTGGAAGATGCCATTATTATCTTTTTGACCCCAGATCTCATATTTAAGAGGTACTGTCATGCTTTTTTCTATTACAAGTGATGCATATGAAAATGGTGTTCAAACCACACATGTGAGGTATCGCCGCAATTGGTAGAGCGAGAGCAATAATTCTAGCCCTAGACTTCCTCTGTAACTTAAAACATGCAACCTGTAGAATTTTTTAAATGTTACCTATGGAGATTTTTTTCAAAATTGTATTTTTATTGGGATATCAAAGAACAAGTACAAAATTGTAACAAAATGTACATTACACTATCAATAAAAGTGCATTGTAAACAGTCATAATAAAAAGGAAAAGCAAAATAGAAAGTAACAATTATAAGTAGAGAGTGTTCACAGAAAGTAGGCACAAGTGTGGATTTGATCATTTCCTTATGATGTACGTAATAAGCGTATTAAGGATAAGAATCTAGAACCTCGAGGTCAATCTAAGCCATGTACATAAGCAATGTTGGATCAATATAAAATTAGGGCGTGTTTGGTAATATGGGGGTCCCGAATTCCAAAAGATCCCACGGTTCCCATATTTTATTAAATTGGGGGATGCAGTCATGTACTGAGGCCATTAAAGACTCCATTGTCCGAATCTCAGCCACCAGATGAAGAAATCTGGACCACGAAGGAGGTGCATTGGATAGCCAGGTCAGTAGAAGAAGCCTCTTGGCGGCTAGTAAAATATAGGATATTAGTCTATTTATCTTTATAGATACACCTGGAGAAGGCAAACCCAATAGGTAATTCAAAGGATCCATCGGAAGGGACACCCCAGTCACCTTTTGTATAAGGAAATGTACATCATGTCAGAAGGATTGAATCAAGGAGCATTGCCAAAAGATGTGAAATAGGGAGCCAATATCAGTCCCACACCGCCAACAGTGCGGCGGGACTAAAGGATCATACTTGTGAATTACATCAAGAGTTCTATACCAAAACATGAGAATCTTAATGGATGTCTCCCTCTGAGTTACACATTTGGAAGATCTAAAAGTAGAGGACCAAATCCTATCCCACATCTGTATTGTGACAGGACGGCCTACTAAGTGAGACCACCTGTTCATATAATGGTGCAAGGTCTCCGTGATTGGAGTCAATATGGAGATTTTTTAAGGGTAAAAGTTTGTCACCATTCCACGAGCGGGCGCAATTTTGAAGCGTGACATGTTGGGTATCAATTTACTCAGCATAACATTATCTTTTACAATATAAAAAAAATTGGGCTAACTTTACTGTTGTCTTATTTTTTAATTCAAAAAAGTGTATTTTTTCCCAAAAAAGTGCGCTTGTAAGACCGCTGCGCGAATACGGTTTGACAGAAAGTATTGCAACAACCTCCATTTTATTCTCTACGGTGTTAGAAAAAAAATGTATAATGTAAGTAATAAGTAAGTAATAAATGTATCTAAGTAATTTTCTAGCAAAAAAAAATGTTTTTAACTTGTAAACAACACATCTCAAAAAGAGGCTCGGTCCTTAAGTGGTTAAACATGTTATGTGAAAATAGCTACTTTATTGCACGTTGCACGTTCATAAACTGAGACACACCTAAGTGTTCTTCGCAAACAAACTTCTAAAAACACATGGTTACTTACCAAGTGACATTTAAGGCAAATCAATGCAGTTCTAAGTAGGAAGCAGAAATCCCCAACCAAGTAATTACTGGTAAATTGTAACTTGTATATTCTAATAATAACTAACTGTAATTATTTCTTGATTGCCTAATATTATGAAATATTGCTAAATCAGTAGCATCGTCAGCAGTCAGTAATTCACTATTACATTAAGCTAAAGTGAGAATTAACCCTTTATTTTTAGATTCCCTCTGTCTGTCAAATCCAGAAGAGAACCACAGCTGGGGGTGGCATGTGAATGCTGTCATTGTGGTCAATCTTTGTACATTCAAACGAGCCAGTCAGTTGTTTGTTCTACCTAGATGGGAAATGGTGGAAGACTGATAAATAAGTATTAGAGGGACAAAGCATTTCTAGTATCGCTGAGCAAGTTACGTTTTAGGGATTTTAAGGTGACAACAGAAGAAAAGCATGTTTTGGTTTTAGTTGCTTTTATTTGGCTTTATACTTTACCCTGTGACATCAGCATTCAGGTAGCAGGGCAGGCAAAAGATGAACCCCCCCCCCCCGATTTTCATACTCACCGTAAGATCCTTTTCTCCAGTATGTAACAAGGGGACACAGCATCTGACCTCTTCCACTGAGTATGGGCATGGCCTAGCTCCTTTTTACTCTCTCTCTAGATGGCACGGTAATATTTAAAGCAGAAAAAATAGCTGCTGAGGAGAGGATTTTTAGTATCCCGTCCACAGACAGAGAGAATGTATAAAGGGGGCACAATATGGACCCACTTGCTTGAGATTGTGGCCACCCCGTCCCATTATTTCATATATTTATTTTGGGATTACAGCATTCAGACCAGCAGGTGATTAGGGTGCTGTCTCCTTTAAGGTTTTTTTAGGACCAGGTTAGCGGGCCAATGGGAAGCCAGGGAATCTTCTGGCAAACTTTGGGGAGTTTATTTAAGGACTGGGGAGATAGAGTTCTCCCTCTTTCCCGGCGGCAAGACAGGAAGAAGAAAGCTGCAGCGTGGAAGCTCTTGTCAGGCAGCTGCTGGAGAGAGCAAGTGGTGAGGGAGGGGAGTCATGGCTGCGCCACTGTCTGTCTGATACCGCAGTGGAAGAGGAGAGGAATAGCGGTGACAGTGGTGTGCCGGCGGAGCCCTCACAGACACTGCGGATGACACAGCAAGAGGAGACACCTGTGCGGCATGGGAGACCCAGCTGCAGTGTGCTGCTGGAGAAGAGCCGTCAGGCAAGTGTACCTGCTGAAGAGGTTTGTATGGAGAATGAGAACGGAGGGGCGGAAGGAGGAGCCATGGCGGGGCAGAGTGGCAGAGGGAGAAAGAAGAGGAGGTCTTATTTTCCTTCTCCTGTGATGAGAGTGGAGCACAGGGAAAGAGAGGGATGGCCAGCTGTGAGGAACAGAAGAGGGCGGACGCATGAGGCTTCAGTACTGCAGGAGGAGGTTACAGTGCAGCAAAGAGGCTGGCATGCTGACATTCCACAGGTGTTGCCAATCTGGCAGGCACCACAAGGCTCGGACAGGAGAATGCTGCTGGAGGCGGAAGCTGGTCAGGAGACAGTGCAGCGCCAAGCAGCTGGTGAGTCATGTCATTTAAGTGTTTTATCTGGCTTAGTAAATTCTTTGTCATCTTTGATACAGTCTCTGGTTCCTAGAATGTCAGAGAATGTGCCTGTTACGTGTCACTCCAGCTCCTAGCTGCTCAGTGAGCCCTGCAGCTGCTGCAATTTCTGAAATTTCAGATGTAAGTGTATTGGCGCAGCAGGTGCCTGACGCTGTGGCTACTGTTGGAATGCAAAAAGATTTTAGGGGTCCTGGAGCATTGCAGACGGCTGCTCCTGCCAGGCTCACGGGTCCCTGAAATTTGCATGAAAGACGCTATGCCCTGTGGGATCTCTCCCCTGGGCTATCATTTAGGCACAGTGGTAAAGGAAAAAATTTGGAAGGGAGAGTTCATAGATATATTATCGCTCCTTCCTTTTCACAAGGATTTTGCATTTAAGATAGGTGGGGAGAAAACAGTGAGGAAGATAGGCGTAGGCCAATTCCTAGGTCATTTAACAATTGGCTGCAGGCCTATTGCATTTATTGTGGAGTGATGGAGGAAAAACACCCAGAGCTGTGCGGAGGGTTGTTTCAGCATCTAGACCACATTTTAGAAGCTTACAAGAATTTTGGTGGATTGGGCTGGTACTATTACATTGAGTCATTTAGACAAAAGCTGTCCATACATGGGTCACTTAAGTGAGGTATGAAGCATGTCGGGTTGTGGCTCAATTTAATTTTACCACGAAAGCAAGCGATGCCTAAGCCAGCCCTGGCCAATCTTTTAAATCCGGCTTTTAGGAAAGGCTGTTGTTTTGCTTTTAACAAAAGCCAATGTCGTTGGAATACCGCGTGCAGATACAGGCATAAATGTTCCTATTGTGCTGGGACGCACCCGTCAATAAAGTGTTTCAGGAAAAATGCAAATGTGGGAACTAGTCAGGGGACAAAAGATATTTTTCAAAAAAGCCTGCACACCAGTGAGGCTGGGGAAAATGCGCCCATGGCTGGTCAGGTACCCAAACAGGGAGAAAGCATGTTTGCTCATTGATGGTTTTGCGAACAGTTTTCCTCTCCCTTCTTTTTCAGGGGAAGGTTGTGCAGTAGTGGGGAATTTGAAATCGGTGGAGGTATGTCCATAGGTGGTTAGAGAAAAAATTCTCAAAGAAATTGAATCGGGCAGAATTGAAGATCCATCTCTATATCCACCATTTAAGAATTTTCGCATTTCACCATTGGGTGTGGTGCCTAAATGGGAGTAGGGATCTTTTCGGATCATTCACCATTTATGCTTTCCTAAAGGTGGTTCGTTAAACGATGATATCAATGGGGAGTTATGCTCGGTATCATATGCGACTTTTGAGGAGGCAATTAGCAAAATTAGGGCGGTTGGTGCTGGTGCTTTATTGGCTAAAGCCGATATCAAATTGGCATTTCACCTTTTGCCAGTTTCCCCTGTGGCGTTAAACTCATTGGGTTTCTGCCTGGACGGGTGATTTTTTTTGACAAATGCCTGCCTATGGAATGCTCCTTGTCTTGCTCATATTTTCAGGCGTTTTCTACTTTTTTGCACTGGGTGCTTGTTCGCCAACTGAAGCAGGATAGAGTGGTGCACTACTTAGATGATTTTTTATTTATAGGACCGGCAGGAGATAATTTTTGTTATAGTGCATTGCAAGCTTTTCAGGAGATGGCTCCCGATTTTGGTATTCCATTGGCAGAAGAGAAGACGTGGCTGTCCTGTACGTCTTTAGAATTTTTGGGCATACAGATAGATACCTGCAGTATGGAATTTAGCCTGCCATTGACAAAGTTGCAGAAATTAAAGGCATTACTGGCAATGGCGTTGGGTAAGAAAAAAATGCACTTGAAGGACATGCAATCGCTATTGGGTGTCCTGATATTTGCTTGCAGGATTATGCCAGTAGGGTGAGGTTTTTCAAGAAGGCTTTACCTTGCTATATCAGGCCTGAAGTCACCTTTTGCACACATTAGAATGACCAGTTCTCTTAAAGATGATTTGCAGGTTTGGGCCAATTTCCTGGAAAATTATAATGGAAGATCCCTTTTCCAGCTGCATTTTGTCTTTGCCCCAGATTTCAGTTTTTTCACGGACGTGGCTGGTTCCAAAGGTTTTGGTGCAGTATGGAAAACACATTGGTGTTGTGCGACTTGGCCAGCAGCCAGGCTACTAAGAATGTAGTTCTTTTAGAGTTATTTCCCATTTTAGTGGCTTTGGAATTGTGGGGGAATGAGTTTGTGAACAGGAGCATTATGGTACTTACTGATAGTAAAGGGGTGATGTTTGCAGTGAATTGCCTCATCAGGTTCATTACCAGTAACTAAGGTACTGAGGCAGGTGTTTTTTTGTGTTTAAAGTTTAACATCTGGCTTAAAGCCAAGTATATTCCGGGTAATCTGAATAATATAGCTGATGCATTATCTCAGTTGCAGATGGATCACTTTCATCTGTGGCTCCCAGAGGCAGACGAGGAGGGTTTAGTATGTCCAGAGCATCTGTGGAGAGTGATATGTTCGTGATTATGGAAGCCATTAAGGGCTTGGTTGCCCCCAATACCTGGTCGTGCTATGCAGCTGCTTGCAAGATGTGGATGTCTTTTGGATGTTGGCTGTAATTTTGGCTCTCCGTCAGAAAGCGCTATTTTGGCTTTCGCGTCCTTGCTCATGCAACGGCAACTGTCAAGCAGCTACGTTACAAGGACGTTAGCTGGCATTTCTTTTTCCTTTAGGCTGATGGGTCTTACTCCATGTTCATCGTATTTTGCTGTGAAGCAAGTGCTTAAGGGTTATAGATGAAGGACATTGGTAGCGGATGATAGAAGGCCTACCTCAATTGACATACTTAGCGGCCTTTGCAGGGTTGCAAGAGTCCTTTGTTTTTCACCTTATGAAGAGCTACTTTTCAGAACCGCTTTTGTGCTGGCATTTTTTGGGGCCTTTCGAATTTCGGAAATGGTGCCTAGTAATTAGCTAGGTATTTCAGGAATCCTAAGTAGTCAAGTGGTGATTGACCAAGCAGGGGTGCATAATTTGTTACAAAAATCTAAAACGGACCAAGGCGGGAGAGGGAGATGGATCTCTCTGCAGGCTCAACAAAATGTTTTTGTTTGCTCGGTAGAGACGGTACGGTTGTTTATGGGTGTTAGACCCGCATGAGAAGGGCACTTCCTCATTCACGCTAATTGAACTCCTCTTACCAGGTACCAGTTCAATGGGATTTTGAAAAAATGCCTAAGGCAACTGGCTTTAGGTAATTTGCAATTTTCCTCTCACTCATTTAGAATTGGGACAGCTTCAGAGGTAGCCAGGAAAGGTTTGCAAGAATCAGCCATTATGGAAATGGGGAGGTGGAAATCTAAGTGTTTTAAGTTATATGTCAGGCCTAATCTTTTTGTTTAATCTCCTCAGGTTTTCAGCACACAGTATGGATTCTAGGCCATTTGTTTATTTATATGCCACGTAAGAGAGCGGCCCAGAGAAGCTACACTACGAACTTGTCACTGCAGCTGGAATCCTTTAATCTATTTTGGAAAGGTGTAAGAGGCCTTCAATGGTATCAATTTTATTTTCATTTGTCTAGATTATATCAGATTTGGCCCCACCTTCTATCTTGGTGGTTCATTTAGGGGGGAATGACTTGAGTAGGGTGGGAACACTCGATTTATTGTTTAAGATAAAAAGGGATCTTCATCGTTTTTCGATCACTTCTGCAGGTACGATTGTTTTTTCTGAAATCGACCCTCGGCTCGTATGGCTTTCCTCAGCTCAGAGGAGGGTCATGGAGAAGATGCAGAAAAGAAATAACAGGGCTTTGGAAAAGTTTGTGCCCACGATTGGGGGATTATCATATAGGCACGTGGATCTGGAAGGTGGTATCCCAGGCTTGTACAGGAGAGACGGGGTCCACCTTTCAGACATAGGCATGGATATTTTCAACCTGGGATTACAATACCGTATTGAGATGGCCGCAGTGGTGGAGTGGGGCTGGACTGGCGTTGCAAGTCTGGCTTGTGCGGACTGTTTATTTTCTATGTAAAGAAATATGTGGTACTGCTGCTTGAGTTCCAAAAACTGAGCAGCAAGAATTGAGGTTTAAGGTTTTTTTCAGGACCAGGTTAGCGGACCAATGGAAAGCCAGGGAATCTTCTTGAAAACTTGGGAGAGTTTATTTAAGGGCTGGGGAGATAGAATTCTCCCTCTTTCCTGGCGGCAAGACAGGAAGAAGAAAACTCCCTCCCAGCAATTTATTTGGTTGGGTCACCCTGGCATCTGGGGGGTGACTGTTTTTCTATGTAAAAAAATATGTGGTACTGCTGCTCGAGTTCCAAAAACTGAGTAGCAAGAATTGAGGTTTATTTAATTTCATGATGTCATTTGGTTGATAATAAAAGAGTATTGAAGGATATTTTATGTGAAAAACCAATAAAGTGCTGCGGCCATTTTATTTCCCAAAAAATTTGGTATCTTGAGTCGTTATTTTATATATTGTACCTGGGGAAAGAAGCATTTTTGGGAGGGGTGTGGCATGCAATCTCATACAGAGACGTTACAGAGTTCCAGTGGAACAGAGACCAGATGCTGCATCTTCCAGTGAACGCTGAGAAAAAAATGATTGGAAAGTAGAAAAGACTGGTTAAAGGTTGGAAGTAGAAAAGACTAGTAGGCGACCACAACAATGTAACTGTTGACACAGGGGAACTGGCGCTTAAAATAAATGTGATTTTTTTTTTTTTTTGAGTCGCTACCCTGAAACCTTAAAGTGTATGCAAACCCTAACAATGAAACTCTCCTATACCACTGAATATTTTTTAAGAAATAGCCGCCAGGCCACTGCACACCTTGCAAGGCCTGAGTAGTTACCAGGTGAAAGTAGCCTCAGCTTAATTCATCCAGACCACACCCTCAACAAGTTTCAACCTCCATAGTTAAGCCCCAAGGGTGGGGGGACATATGTTAAGTGCGTGGCCTGGATAAATCGAGCTGAGGCTGCTTTTACCTGCTAACTACTCGGCCCGGCGAGGTATGCAGCGGCCTGGCTATTTCTTTCAATTTCGACAGCGTGTTCTGGGAATTAAATTTTTTTGTTATAGCTGTTACAAAAATCCAAATAAATACCGGTTTATCCTGCTAGAATTCTTGTGAGCTGATATCTTCTTGTGCATAAGGAAGGGTTATTATTCAGATGAAGAAGGTGAAAGGGGGGGTATCCTTTGTGATCCATAATAAATGAAAGAGGCAGGGCTGACACCACATGCTTACTATTTCACTGGGAGGAATCCAATCCAATAAAGGAGTTACAACCCTTTTTTAGCAACATGGAACCTTTAAAACAACCTGTGCATAATTCAGTAAAGCTTTGTGACAGTTTTGAAAAGCTTTCTGCAGAAGCAGTTAGTTCTTATTGAGATCACTTTTAGAATCTTCGGTATGGCTGCAATAGATTCTAGAAGAGTTACAGGCCCTCCATAGATAAGCAAACTTGTAGTAATTAAGGCCAAGTCTGAGTTGACTTGCAGAGAGACATCAGAGAGAGTGAAGCATTTTGTGCTAGGAAGCTGGCATCAATGCCAGCTTCCTGCACAGGGTTTCCTGGTTGCTATAAAGTCAGTGGTCGCTGGTGTCATAGCAAGCAATGACTTGCCCCTGGCCCCATTCAGCTGCCAGCCGGGACATTTCCTTGTGGACAGCAAAACGTTTATGCTGTGTACACACGAGCGGACTTGCAACGGGCTAAACTCCATCGGCATTTCCGACGGAAAGATCTAGAACATGTTCTATATCTGAGTCTGTCGGAAATGCCGACAGAAAAAGTCTGATGGGGAATGTCCGACCAAAAGCTCCCATCAGACTTTTTCTGTCGGAAAGTCCGGCCATGTGTACGCGGCATAACAAAAGGGTCGAGATGCTGGCTGACATTATTACCCGAATATGACAATGGCAATACTGTATATATACCGTATGCAACTGCACATTTATTATTTGTATAACATGGTGGTGATGAGTTTTGGAACAGTCTTGTCTTGGCAGGTACAATTATCTGGGTGTCTTAGGACCAATTGCAGACAGATGTGACATGTTGTATGTACAGTATGTCTTGTAACTTCTGCCTAGTAAAATGATGCATTGTATTTTGTTCTTTTGATTCAGCACCATATGCCACTATGGCTTGAAAGCACACCATTTTATTGCTCAAAAGCAACAATGTAGTCTCAGGTTACTCTGATCATCTGTGGTAACACTAATACAGAATGTAAAGAACAAATGCAAAGATGTACACTAACACAGTTATGCATTTTACAGGTAAACATGTATCAGTGGAACACAATTAATGGCATATACCAAAATGTGGCATGTATTTAGAATGGTATTGTTACTTTTGCAATACCCTGTTTTTTTCATCTGTAAATGAAAGAGATACAATTTGATCTGTATATGATTTCAGTTAAAGCAACCTAACAAGTAAAAAAAAAAACATTTTTTTTTGTTTGTTTGTTTTTTAACCCCTTATGAACCTTTAGTTTACCTTAATCAACCCTAATTACCTCCTTATTTGACTTCTCCCCTTCAAGTAAAGCAAAGGCAAAACTTTTAAAAAAAATTTTAGATGAGGAAGGGTTATTGTCAGTTTTAGTTTTCCAATCTGTGTGGCACTTTATTTTTGCAGCGTGTGTCCCATTTGAGATATTTCCCTCCACGTCTTGAATGGGCGCAGATGTCACAAAGCTGACATCCGTCTCATTCAGTTCAGATTTAGCAGGGGATCTGCTCACAGAACACTCCCATCTGAAACTACCCTTGCTAATACTGCTACAAATCTTGCCCCCTATAAAAATAAATAGCTAAAAGAACAGAAGCTGAAAGTGTTCTTTTACATATAACCACTCCTATTTCATGCATGTTTAAAATACCGTAATTAAAGTAGCACTATAGGCAAAACTTTTTTTTTTTTTTCATTTTGGATAGAGTAAGGGATGGTTAGCACCCCTGTCAGTTTATTTTTTGCCATTATCCAATTGGAGAGATTTCTCTTTACTGCCTGTCCCATAGCCAAAAAAGGAAGTGAGAGGAAATCCCTGCAAATTAAGGGAATCCCTTGGGGACCCCCAGGTCACCAGAACTAGTGTCCCCATTGGAAGATTTCCCCTCTATTACTTTTCTGGGGACAACCCAAAATTTGGGATTTTCTTTTACTTTCACTTTCAATGATAATGTTAAAAAGTTCAAATAGAGAGGGTGAATCTCTACAGACAGCAATATGTGTTTTAATCCCTGTCCACTCTAAAACTAAATAAAAAAAAGTTTTGCCTTTAGTTGCATTTTTCCTTTCACAAGAAAAAGTTTTTCAAATCTTTACATTATAAGCGATGGACAGGCACTGTTGTAAATCAACTCCATTACATCCTTAGCTAATTTATTTAGAACGTTCCCTGACAGAGAACCTCATATGGTTGATGTGTCCCTGGCAGAGTGCTCATTGTAATAAATGTCAGAATGTTTCATATATTGGGCAGCACTGTGGCTAGGCAGTTGGCACTTCTGCCTAGCAGCACTAGGGTCGCCGGTTTGAATCCCAGCCACAACATTACCTGCTTGGAGTTTGCATGTTCTCCCTGTGCGGGTTTCCACCGTGTATTCTGGTTTCTTACCACACTCCAAAGACATGCTGGTAGGTAAATTGACCCTAGTATGTGTATGTATGAAAGTGAGTTAGAGACCTTAGATTGTAAGCTCCTTGAGGGCAGGGACTGATGTGAATGTACAATATATACTGTATGTGTAAATTGATGGCACTATATGAGTATCTGTAATAAATAAAATATAGTCATCATGTCCTAGACTACATTTTGACTCCGTAGTGAACTCCAGGAGGACCCTCTCTCTCCTCATCTCCCTCTTTTCCTTCGTTTCTCCCTCTCTTCTCTCCTCTTTTTTACTTGTTTTTTATTTCCAGAAATTTTATACACAATACAGATGATCACGTATGAGGCCTCATACGACCATGGGTCCTGAGATTGTCCCGGAGATTGCAACCGGGACTTCCCGGGACTCTGCATCTCTACCATCCCTTCATACAGGGGTACTTCGGATGATAGCGGGGAAATTATTGTTCCCCATCAGTTTTTGGATACATACCACAGCCGTTACGTTCTGTTATTGTGATAGATGATAGATAAATAATATGGCCATACCTTTTATTTCTCTGTATTGTTATGTGATGATCTGAAAAATGGACACCAATCTGTCTATGTGTTTGGTTATTCTGATCTCTGTTATTCTTTCCTATTGAAATATAAATAAAATATAGTCATCATGTCCTAGACCTAGACAAAGTGCTGCTTGTCCCTGTTTCAGTGATCCTTGTGACAGCATTTCCCTGACAGAAAATCCTTTATGGTTCTAGTGTTCTTTTATGCTCACACTATCTCTGGCAGAGCATTGAGTGTAATCAGCATTTCCCTAACAGTGTTCATAGTGTTCTGCATGTCCATGGCAAAGAATCCAACATAGTCGGACATAGCCGAGTATTAGTGTAGTCAGCATAGTCCTTGCAGAAGATCCCTTTGCGCTTAGCGTGACCCTGATAAAAAAATCCCACAGTCAAAACGTCTCAGGCAGAGTGTCCAGTGTGGTTAACATTGTCCTTGCAGAGTGTTCTTTGTTCCTTGTGTGGTGCCCAATGTATACATAATTTCCCTGGCAGAGTGTACAAGTGTGCATAGCATGACCTTGCAGGGAGTCAGCTTTTCCACAGTATTGTCCCAATTAGACAAAATGTCCCTGGAAGCATACTCTTTGTTTCTAATTAGGAATTTAGCTATTTGTCTGAAGCTGCTCGTTTTAATATTGCTACTTTTAGGCCTTATTCACACTTCACGTAACAGGAACATGCAAGTCTCGCATTTTTTGGTGAGAGCTGCAGGGCTACAGACCTGGAGGTGTGCCTCTGTGTAAATCCAGGAAGTGAACAGGCAGCAGCTCCACCTGCCCACAGTTAAAATGGTTGCAGCCAAAGTGGTTGGAGGGAAGCTTCAGAATGGCAAAGATGTTTTTATTACAACTTATGTGTGCAGACTGCAGTTCCTCTTTAAGAACCTGACTTCAGAGTCCTTGTTGAGATTTTGAGAATACATTACTACCCAGTACAAGCAGCTAAAGAGGTTACTGGTGTGTTGTTTTAAAGCTTTTTAAGCCTGCATTCACACCTGAGCAAAATGTATTCCTGGTGATTTTGAAGCATTTAAAGCATTTTCAAGTGTTTTACAAGCATTTTTTGCACATGTATCAAAGTTCAGGAATTTGTTTCCTGGACTGGGAAAGGGGAGGAGAGTAGTTCTAGAGGAGGAGAGGAGTTCTAGAGGCGGAGAGGAGTTCTAGAGGCGGAGAGGAGTTCTTCAGGTGAAAAAAACAGGCACACCCATTGAAATGTATGTAGTCAAAAACACTGGATTAGGCTTTAAAATTGTATTTCTTTGAGCGCAGGGTATAGAGCGTACTAGTGACTAAAGCCTGGTACACACTACTAACTTTTTTCATTCAACTGAGCAGGGCTGAATGGAAAAAAAAACCTGACAGTTAAGGAGGAGCCGCTGTACTAACTATGCAATGTTAGTACAGCGATCTCCCCTGCTGTACTATTGTGTTCTGAGAGGGGAAAACAATAGCACCCCACCAGAACACTCTGGTCAGTGCTCTCAGCCATAGAGAGCCGATCGGCAGACCTTTTTCGGTCATGCCTCTTCGGCAGAAATCGGCCATCTTCTGTTGGACTGGCTGCAGTACACAATGTCAGACGGTTTCTATTGAACTGGCCGATGCCGCCCATGTGTATTGTATTGAACTGGCCGGATTCATGGGTGTACTAGGCTTAAGTGTGAACAGGCACAATTACAAACCATGAGATTCGGGATGTTGGGTGTAGTCAGGCATAAACACAATACAAAAAACTCTCAGGTGTGAATGGGCGCTTACTGCTTGTTATAAATATGTAAATAGTTTCATGCCAACAGTAAGGGCAGGTGTGCACTTTAACAATGGACCAAAGTTAAAAAAAATTATGATCACTGCTTCCAAGTGACAGTTACAGCCTGAAGTAACCTCCTTCTTGGTACCACCACCTTCTGCTTCACTGAGACTTGACACTAACTGGCCTTATTTATTTGGAAATTAAAAACTACAAAAAATGGGACTTTAAGGGCACATAAGTAATTCAACTATGAAAAAATAGAAATTAATTTTAAAGTTTTATTAGCTTAAAATTGCAAAATTGGACATGTACATGTCATCAGATATACCACCGCTTGGGTGCTGCAGGTAGCCGAAAATTTAGGTTGGTACAACTCTCTATTAGGGAGTAGGATACGGTGTCCGGCATTATCCAGGGACAGAAAGCACATTTGCCACAAGGGGAAGTCCCCCTTGGCATTTGAGATCTAGGAGGGTTGGACAGGCTATAGTGACTAGATACAAGTTTGTCTCTCAATGAATTGGCACGTCTGAATACTAGTTCCGGATGTGTATTAATATATTTACTCAGGATTGGATCTTCTAATAAAAAGTGCCAGTGTGTATTCATGATTTTCCTAACATTATGATGGTGGGCTGAGAATTTAGTAATCATTTTGACAGTGGACTTGTTGGGACGAGTTCTAGTTGTGTATAGCAATTCATTTAGTGTTTTTTGTTTAGCTTTGTTAAAGGCTTTCCGCAGAAGGGATCGGTTGTAGCCTCTTGCTAGGAGGCATGTTCTTAGCAGATTTGTTTGATGTTGGAAATCTGCTAAGTGTGTACAATTCCGACGGAGTCGGATATATTGCGTATATGGTATACTCCGAATCAATGTTGGAGGATGTGCGCTAGCAGCGTGCAGCAGCGTATTGCCTGCTGTCGTCTTGCGAAATAGGTTTGTTGATAATGTATTGTTTGGATCTTTGTAGATCACAAGATCCAAAAAATTGGTAGTTTTAATGCCGCAATTATAGGTACATTTTAGATTAAAATGGTTATTATTCAAAATCTGAAAGAATTGCTGTAGAATGCTTTGAGTCCCTGTCCAGATAATAAAAATATCATCTATATAGCGTTTCCACACTAGAATGTGATCCACAAATCCGGAGAAACATTCCTGGGAGAAAAGGTAGCGTTCCCACCCCCCCAGGTACAGATTGGCGTAGCCAGGGGCACAGCAGGTGCCCCCTGGCTACGCCCTGCATCTGGAGGTAGTGGGAATTCATAAATTGAAACCAACTGTGAGTTAGAATAAACTCCAATAGCTTCAAGATGAAATCATTATAGTTCCAGTGATGATGATCCTCCTCGTAGAGGAAGGTACGGACCGTCTCGACTCCCTGCTCGTGAGGGATACTGGAGTATAGAGCCTCCACATCCAGGGTCACGGGCAGGGAGTCAGGAGGGACCGATAAATCTTTCTTCTATGTATATCCATCAGAATTACCTCTAGCTCCTGAGGAAGCGTTCTACAACGCGAAACATGTTGAGCATGAGTATATAAGTATATTGAGAACATCCACAAGTGGATCACTGCACCTGCAATTCAACTTATCTACGTTGATACAGTCTCTACGATTGCACGTTGGAAAGTTTTCTCTTCTCTCTTCTTTATGATTGTATATTGGAATGTCTGTATCACTAACAGGACTTTAAGATACCAATGCAGAGAAGTGCCCATTTGATATGGTTGTAACTCTACCAATATATGTAGTATGTACTGCTTTTAAATGTCCAATTTTGCAATTTTAAGCTAATAAAACTTTAAAATTAATTTCTATTTTTTCATAGTTGAATTACTTATGTGCCCTTAAAGTCCCATTTTTTGTAGTTTTCCATTTCCAAATAAATATATATAGGGACGTTGGCACATCTTTTGCCAGTACCTACAGTGTCACCCTGTTTTGAGGTACTTATTAAACTAGGACCCCCTTTTTTGCACTAACTGGCCTTAGTTTATGCCTCTTATACAGAACCCACTAAAGAAACAGCAATATTAAAAATCTGTAGAAAATGAAACCTGAATTGAGATCCCTCTAGGATTTGAGGACTATAATTGGTATTTATGTTATGAGAACAGAACACCTAAAGTAATTTTTTAATAGCTACTTCAATAGCCTGGATTAGAAGTTTTAGTATGCCTAACACTGCTGCCTCTTCTAATGTTATTCATTTTGATTTCTAATTCTGAATATATATATATATATATATATATATATATATATATATATATATATATATATATATATATATTTTTTTTTTTTTTTAGAAATTTCAGCTGAAACATCAAAATGATGGTTAACCATCCAGTAATTAAATCCCAGCAACGCATTGAGAAAAAAAGCAAACACTATTATTTTTAGTTTGTTATATTTAAGAAATACTGTAACATTTCATTAAATTCTGCAGCAAATGCACCTTAAAAAAAAAAGAGGTAATAATGGTCAATAAAAGTTAATACTCTAGTTTCAAGATTGGGAGAATTATGTAGCAGATCTGACAACACAGTAGCTAAATTAAATTAAATATCAGTTAATTGTAACACCTTGTTGACAGTAAACATGAAAATGTCTTTTCACTGGATGGAGATAAGGGCGCGGGACCTCTGCTTCAGAGAAGACCGATCTGCGGTTGCTACACTCTCTTTTTCTTTACAAAACCATTTACCATAGGCTGCCTGTGTTAAAGAAATATAGAAATATATTACTATACTATAATGACTTACATTAAAATGCATTACATATATGAAAGGATTTCGTTTTATTTACATTTTTCAATTACAATAATTATGTAATGTACCCGAAGCTTGACAAAGTTGTATAAAGTGAATTGCGCTCCCTATCTTCACTGCATACCTTTCCTACTATTTTGCTGGCCATGTAAAGTAATGCTTGCATAAGGTCACCCACATGTTTAAATAATAGAGGTGATGGCTTACATCTTCTAGTAGATGATTTACAAGATTAAATTCCCAGAAAGCTTAACCCTGGCTTTTAAGAAAGGGGGCAGGGCATGCATCCTAAATTAGTTGGCACAACCCTTTCAATCTATGAACCATAATGATTTTATTAGCTTTATTTTTCATTGGAGGAAACCCAGTGTCATGATATCAACATAAGCCCTTAAGAAATCTGATTGCATGAAACATGTAAGTTGGAGTCCCTGTTCTGTAGTGTCACAGCGGCAGCATGGCTAGATGCCTTGTTGCTTGTTTTTTTTTTAATATTTTAACTGGTGTTTTTAATGGGGTTTTATATAATTTTGCACTGGTGGCCCTGACTGGAGATAGTTCATCATTCAGATCTTTACTAGGGGTACCTGCAGTCAGTGATATATGGTGGGTTTCATATAGTTACCTGCCCCCTGTTCCGACATTCCAATCTTCCAGCATTGACTTCCTTTGTCCCCAAGCTGCAAAGGAAGCTGATACTGGAAGATGTAAAATATATGTCATAATAAACTATGTCCCCCCAATCACTGTAGCCCATAGAAGTGTACCCTCCCCTCCCCTACTTGGCTCTGCTCTTCCTTCTAAAGCAGGCCATAAATTACCGTATTTATCGGCGTATAACACGCGCTGGCATATAACACGCACCCCAAGTTTAGGAGGGAATTTTAAGGAAAAAAAAACTTTTAGGAGGGAAGTTTAAAGAAAAAAAAACTTACATTAAAATGCCCATCAATGCAGCCTTATCTGTCCATCTGCAGCCTTTTCAGTGTCAGTGCAGCCTTGCCCTAGTGCAGTCTTGTCAGTGCAGCCTTGTCAGTGCAGCCTTGTCAGTGCAGCTTTGCCCCAGTGCAGCCTTGCCCCAGTGCAGCTTTGTTAGTGCAGCTTTGTCAGTGCAGGTTTGCCCGTGCAGCTTTGCCCCAGTCTAGCCATGTCAGTGCAGCTTTGTGCACTCGCCGCCGACATACACAGCCGTGGGTAGATTCAAATATGGCGCCGACACTGCAGGGATTCGTCGGAGCCGAGATACACATACCCGATTGTTCTCTGCTTTTTTCGGCGCCGCTCACAGTCACGTCCAGTCCCGCCCTATGATGGACATAACACAGGTCCAAGGGGCGGGACTGGGCGTGACAGCGGTGCCAAAAAAAGCCGAGAACACTCAGGTATGTGTATCTCGGCTCCGACGAATCCCTGCAGTCTCAGCGCCATATTTGAATCTACCCACGGCTGTGAATGTCGGCGGCGACCGCGGCAATTGCCGCGATCGCTTCGATGACACAAAATCGGCGGGGATCGGCCTATAACATGCACCCACGATTTTCCCCTGATTTTCAGGGGAAAAAAGTGCGTGTTATATGCCGATAAATACGGTATATGATTTTCTTTCCTTCCACCACAGGTGGAAGGAAAGAAAATCATTCGATTCCACCATCAACAATGACTGTGCCTTTCAGAGCACTATTGTATTCTGCCAACGGTGTGCATGGGAATACTTCCCAGCTATGCAGGATGCAATGTTTACTTCTAGTGGCTATAGCCACTGGGAGTAATCTTATGTAGAAAAATTAGACAGGCTGGTTGTACCCAAGTTGATCAATGGATGAACTTGGATGCAATCAGCCTGCCCATACATGGATCGAAATTTGTTTGGTCCCTGCTGAACCAGCCAAATTTTGATCTATGTATGGCAGGCTTAAATGTTTGACTGCTTGTGTAGAAAAGGAGTCTTTCCTTTTGGTGAGTAAAGATCTTATTCGAGGAAAGTGCATTAACCCCTTGTCATTCACACACTGCAGAGAAGGCATGGGTCTATGGGTGTCCGAGGCGTCTTCAGTCATGATCAGGTGCCAATGGAATGGGCTACAGATCATGTGACTACTGTGGCAGCCATTACAGGGGTTAGGTAATTGGGGCCCCTGTCCTGCTGCTGAGGCATAAAGACCCATTTAAAGGGATGTCAGGGCTGTTCGGGAGTAAACTAACACATGCCTTTTTGGATCTTTGGAGCACTATTACACACGAGCTGGTGTTTGACTCTGGAAGCATTACAAAAATATAATTCTATACCTATAGAATCCTCTTTTATTATAGGTTGTACTCTTTACTGATGATTTACAACATGTTTACTATTTTATTTACTCCCTTTTTTGATTTTTTTTTTTTTTCCTTATATAAAGATACATAAGACACATCACAAACAACAAGAAGCAAAATAGCAAGTTTCAAAAACATCTGACAAAATATATTCATAGCAAAAAAATAACAACAACAACAAATAAAGGGCTGCAATGTACAGTATTCAAAGAATATAAGGAGGTGAAAAACCACCAATCCATGCAAACGAACTCTGGTAGTTATTCTCCTGTACGGCAGTACGAGCCTTATAAATAAGTTTGGGCATAGATATACCTTACTCAAAATAACATAGGAAGTAGATATATGAATGTATTACCATAGTAACCTATCTTGGATACATTCCAGTAGGGTCGCCTGAGACACTTTTAGCCATGCAAACCATATATTTTCTAATTTATTATGGCATCCTCTTTTTTGATACGTCAATTTTTCCCCAAAGATATTAATCTCCTTAATTCAATCATCAACTGTTGGAAGGGCAGGTGAAAGCCACTTCCTGGCGATTAACTTCCTTGCCAAAACAGGAGACGATTAATAGCCAGCATTGAAGAGTCATTTAACCCCAAAAAACTCAGCTCCCCCAAAACACAACTGAGCGGGACACAGGGAATTTGAATATCGTATATAATGCTTATCATATCCACTGTTTCTTGTCAAAATCGAAATAGTTTGGAACACAACCATAACAAGTGGCTCAGAACGCCTGGGTCTCATCTAGGACAAAGAGGGGAATCTCTAAGTCCAATTTAATGTAACCACAATCTGTTTACAGGAGCTGCATAGACAGCAGCATCTGAGAGTAGCCACTGCTGTACGGAATTATATTAAATGTGGTGACTAATACTCATCTGGAACCAGGCCCTAGAAGTCTGTATTGCCTCGTTTCCACTGAGCGGACCGGTTTGGGTCGGTACAGTTTGGAAGGCCTAGAATGGTCTGGCCTATTCAGATGAGCGTTTCCACTGCAAGTCGGACCTCCAGGGGCCATACGTGGGTTTAGAAAAAAAGACTAGCATGGCGTCACACGTCCGCCAATCAGTGGAATGTATCGTAGTTCAGCCCTAACCGAACCGTACCATTTTCTATGGTCCCACATCTGAAGCAGGACCCAGAATGGTGCGGTTCGGTTGTATGGGCCGCTTTCATAATGGAAACACTCAAAATAGCGTACCGTACCGAACCGAACCGAAGTTTTAATTGTTGCATGAGTAAGTTTAAAAATTATTTCTCTATAATGCCCCGTACACACGATCAGAAAATCGTATGGAAAAAAACGCTTTCAGATCATTAGTACAGAGCTTTCAAGAGCCGATCATGACAGTTCATCCGATATTATTCTATCGGACCTGCACAAAATTTTGTTTGTACGATGCCAGATCGTACGATTTTCGTTTAATCAGTACAGCTATCGTTCGAAAATGCAATACACATGCATTACAACACATGACATCACTTCGAATTTTTTTTCTGTCGTACAGGAATTTTCGTGACTTTAGTAAACTCATCAGATTCGATCTGAGATTAGCATGCAAAAAAAAAAAAACAGACGATCATTCGTCCGATAATCTCATCATGTGTACGGGGCTTAAATTATCAAAGTTGTATCCACAACATGGTTATTTCTGAATTGCCCATTCATTCAGTATTACAGACAGCCTTGGACTTACTTGTTGTCTGTGTTCTTGAGTGAAAATGTTTTAGAACCATTTGAAACTTTTGCTTTCTGGTTTTCAGAAATATCATACTCCCGGACATCATTCACTTCTTTAACTTGACCTGTTACCACTTTCACGACAAACATCACTATGTACTGAGGAGGTAAATAGAGACACACATTGAGTGGGAAACAAAACACTAAAATACAAATTTTTGTTAGTTATTTTTTAACTTGTGTTTACTGTCAGAAAACTATCTTGTCACATGCTGAAACGCTGAGGGTATATGCAATACTCATCTTTACATTAAACAAGAACTATAGCCAATTTAAAGAATTACATGTACTGTATGATGCTGTTTTTTAGTCCCCCCTCCAGTTTAATTCACTACTGATCTGTAAAAAATTGCATGGTAGCATTGTCAGGTAAGTAACAAACAACTTAAATCTAACTTTAGCTATTTAAGTTGTCACAGCAACATATTTGTTTTTCTTTTGAAAACAGGATGTATTGATTAAAAGTGAATCTTAAGCCTCGTACACACGAACGGACTTCAAACAAACTTTTCCGTAGATTTCTGTCCAAAGGGCGTTGGCCGTGAACTTGTATTGCATACACACGACAGGACATTTTAGGCAACAAACACGAACATAGTGACGTTTCAACGTACTGGCGACACTTCAAAAGAGGAAGTGCAATTCTCTGGCGCCACCCTTTGGTCAACTTCTGTATTTTTGTCTGATCTTTTGCATTGGTTCTGAGCATGCGTGTTTGTACTTTGGACTAAAGTCCGATGGTTTTGTGTACACACGATCAGACTAGCCGATGTAGGACTTTTGTTGCCACCAAGTTTGTCTGTTCGGATAGCCAACATTTGTCCGATGAAACCCGAAAAAGTTTGTCCGATGGAGCATACACGCGGTCGGATGTTGCCTTAAAACAGCTAATTTGCATGTTTGTTGTCAAAAAGTCCGATTGTGTCTATGGGCCTTTAGTATACTAAAATGTTTTTGAAAAATGTAAAAAATACTATGCCTGGAGTTGGGCTTTAAACCATAGGAATAAAATCTGACTGGTGAAAGCAGCCCTGTTTGTGTTATATGGTTTATCCCAACCCTCTGCCCTTTCTAGTGGACAGCTTGACCTGTTAAAGAAAGTGGTATAATAATGGATATATTTGCAGGATCAACAGGTAAGAGAACAATGGAGAAAAACAAAAACTTCTGTGTTAATGCTAGTAACAGACTGCATCGTGCACGCCATTTTTGTATTCGCCCATAATTCTACTAAGGATATAAAATATTGGCAACATACCAAAGGCTTTATGTATCTATATACATTAGATACATGATTTCTTATACTTGGGATTTGGACAGCATGATGTGATTTCTATAGGATACCTTTGATTAAAACAGTTTACATATGCTTTTAAAGATATCCAAATACTGTCTCATGCACTCCATAATGTAACAGGCCTGGTCTGATACACATTCTTTCTCTCTCTGACAACTGAACTCTGTGTGAAGACACTTGTGATAAGGGGTATTGGCACGAGAGTAGGAAAGCATAAAGCATTTTCTAGCAAAAATTTGTAAAAATCATAACATATGGTGGTACTATAGGCTATAAAGAAAAAAAAACTATACAATACGTCAATTGTCTTTAAATTAGCTTAAGGTTGTGGCATGTGGTAGGGTTGAGTTTATTGTTAAAGTGTATACTGTATATAGCCAAACCTTTTTTTTATTTGTTTTGAATAGACCCCTGTGAGGTGTTTATTTTATTTTATTACAGGTATCTAATTATGCAGCACTTTACATGCAATTACCATTTGTTTCCCCACTGTGCGGATCAAAACTTCTATTCATCTATGGGAAGGTGGTCGTACAGAAGTAAATCTACCGATAGACTTCTGTAAAACCACACTATGAGATTTTTGCTGCTCGATCAATGCCACCAGCTATAGCCGGTGTTCTATCGAATAGGGCCCTCCATCAAAAAATGCCTCCGCTGGTCTGTGCATGTGCAGTATGGAATGGCACTCCAGCTGATTTCCCGATCAGCCGTTGTGACGGCGTGAAGACGCATGCTTAGATCATAGGAGGCAGTATTCGACGATCTGGTAAGTGCTGAGGGAGAATATAATTGTCACATTCTTCCTTGCTTCCTCTGGCGGGTTGTGGGTGTCTTGAAGGGCGGGTTTTGTGTGTGTTTTAACCCGCCCTTAGACACAGTCAGAACACGTTTGTTTATCACACTGAAGCCCCTGTGCAACAGACAGAAAACACGGCATTCAATACAGCCAAAACCCGCCCTGCAACAGTAAGGTAGAATCTGCCAAGTATGCATGCGCAGACCCATCGGAGGCATTTTTCGATGGGGGGCATTTCTAAATAGAACACCGGCAGCACTGATCATTGTATTTTGACGGTGGGGAATACAAAGGTACAGTGAGAGGATCCCCCCATCCACCTCAAATGTGTGGATGGGGGAATCAAGTCTTTTTTTTTTTTTGTTAAACCTACTGGTTGAAAGAAAAAAATGAATCATCTATGAGATGCCTTAGACAGAAAGTGAGTGGAAATCGAACATTTTACAGTTGTCACAAAACAAAGGTGATAGGAAATCTTCCAATGAGGACACCTATTTTGGTGGTAACTATCTAAGAAGAGAATTGCCCTCACTTTAAAGAGATTTCCTCTCACTTCCTGCTGTGTCTTCAGACATGTTGCCACCATTGTATCACAAGTAGCAGGAAGTGTCATACCTCCCAACTGTCCCTGATTTTGAGGGACTATCCCTGATTTGGAAGTCCCCCTGTCCCTCTTTCCTCTTCATTTGTCCCTCAACAATCTGCACGTTTCGGTATATTACTGTCTATGTAGTGTAAAAGCTGTTTGAGGAGCTAGGGTGGTAAATTTGGCTATAAGAATAATATATATGTGAAATAACAGTAAGTGGTCTTGCTATGCAAGAACACTTAATCAGACATGCTATCTGCCAATAGAACTTAACCAAAAAGTGCAATCTATGCATCCAAAAATATAGAAAATATACCAAATCAAATCATTATTATTCAACCAAAAAAATAAAATAAAAGCCTCATGCATGTGTCCTGCTTCGTAATATAGGGGGTCAACAATGTCAAGAGTTGGTAAAAGCAGGGGTCCATCATCCAGAGATAATTCCGAAAATCATCTGGATAATTCTCCTGGAGCTCCCGCAGCAAAGGCATATGACATAATTGGTCACGATTAATAAAGCAACCAATTTTTGGTCCAAGAACTTCTCCTCCTCCTGTTCCTGGACTAGACTTGGGTCAAAGCATTAACTCCAAAGCCAATAATAACAAACTGAAAAGCATGAAATGAAAAGCACAAACTGAAAAGCGCGAAATGAAAAGCGCCAACTGAAAAGCGTGAAATGAAAAGCACGAAATGAAAGGTGCAAACTGAAAACTGTGAAATGAAAAGTGCGAAATGAAAAGTGCGAATCAACACTCACCAAACTTAGAAATTAGCAGAAGGAGCCCAAAGAGTGGCGCTAAAGTGCTGAAAAACCACGTAGTACGTCAGTACGTTCGTGTTTGTTGGCCGACAATTCCTTTCCATTTGTATGCAAGACAAAATCCAGGCACACGCCTTTGGACAAAAGTCTGAGGTTTTGTCTGCGGAAAATCCAATCGTATGTACAAGGCTTTAATTGCTGCATTTGTAAATTTCAAAAGCCAATATAAAGGAATAGTAGTGATAAAAAAGCACTTGTTGGTTCAACTAATAGTTTTTTATTGTTGTATAATTATCCTTTAAGGGGCGTGGCAGGGTGTGTGTCCTATGCCTACATACTTTTGCTAGTAGGTGTCCCTCGTTCCCATCTCAAAAAGTTGTGAGGTATGAAGTGTGAGAGCAGTGATGACCAGTAACAATACACTACAGGACTACTGCAACTCTCACTTGTCACTGCTAGTGGCACAATCTCATTTCATTTTTCTCTGCTTGAAGATTTGCTGAAGTTGAGCAAAATTCTCCCTAAAATTAAAAACACTTTTTTCTGTCTTATCAAAAGATATAGCAGCAGATTGGAATAAGATCAAGGCACATGTGGCTTGTGAATAGGATAGATTAACATACTGAATGCCTGACACTGAAAATTAGGTAACTGCAAAATTGTTGATGTTAGACAGGCACATGTCACTAAAATTATTCAACAAATGTATTCATCAGTTTAGGCTAATATGCATTCTTCAACATATTTTTGGTAAAAAGATTGCAATAAGCGTATATTGATTAGTTTGTGCAAAAGCTATAGCGTCTACAAACTATGGGATCGATTTATGCACTTTTTAAAATTTATTTTTTTATTGTTTTTCCGGGTAATGACGGCGATCTGCGATTTATAGCGGGATTGCGACATTGCAGCAGACAAATCTAACCCAAGTGAAACTTTTTGGGGACCCGTGACATTATTACAGTGATCAGTGGTAAAAAAATGCACTGATCAATTTATAAATGATACTGGCAGGGAAGGAGTTAACACTAGGGGCCGATCAAGGGGTTAACTGTGTTCCCTGGGTGTGCTCTAACTGTATGGGGGATGGGCTTACTTGGACAACACAGAGATCGCTGTTCCTGATCACTAGGAACAGCAGATCTCAGTATTGTCCCCTGTCAGAACGGGGATCCGCCTTGTTTATATAGGCAGATCCCCATTCTGCCTCTCTGTACCACGATAGCGGCCGCACATTCTCACTGTATCTCATGCACAGCCCGATGTACAGGTACATCGGTTTGCGCAGCCAGGCTGCCCTGCTGCAGTATATGTGCGGTGGGCGGTCTGGAAGTGGTTAAAAAGATATACCTTAACCACTTCCTGCCCACCGTCATATGACGTCCTTGGCTTTGGGCGGGTATATCTGAATGATGCCTGTAGTTACAGTCATCATTCAGATATTGCCGGTTTCAGCCGGCGAATCTCTACACCATAGGAACGATCATAGCGGCCTATTTCGGCTGAAACTGGATGTAGTTAAAGTCAAGAACAACAAATACTAGAGAAGTTAATCGCCTTATCAGGAATGAACTGCTGGGCTAATTATATTTATTGCCTGGACTTAGTCTATCTCCGGTGAACATTTTCCCTAAAAAAAACGTATTCTATTTGTTATATTGGCACTTATCATTTTCTTTTATTAATATTATTAACGATTTTTTTATTAATATGATCACCGATTGATTATCATGGGGTTTTCATGCATTTATCAGTATTGAGCAATTGTTAGGGAACTTCAATTTGCACCCTTTGTAATTTATTCATTGAATGATTTTGTGCATCTATGTTTTTTACATTTTTTATCACATTCATATTTTGCACAGGTTTGCAACTTCACATGGTGTCAGATGCACATTGATTGACCATTTATTAGAGAGATCATAGCAGAAGTTCAGTGTAAGAAATACACAGGAGAAAATACATATTGACAAGGAGAGGGTAGAGGTGGGCGGGGAGTCTACTGACATCATGACTCCACCCACCGAGCTCCAGACAACAGACCCACACACAGAATATGCAGTTTTTCAGGTCTAATAACAGACAGAGAGGAGACATTTGACAGGTAAAGATACATGCAGGAGGCATGTATATCCTTATAGATAACCCCTATCTCTTAGATTGTAAGCTCTAAGGAGCAGGGCCCTCTGATTCCTACTGTATCAAATTGTATTGTATTTGTACTGTCTACCCTCAAGTTGTAAAGCGCTACGTAAACTGTTGGCGCTATATAAATACTGTATAATAATAATAATAATAATGGCAGTAGTTTAGAAAGGATGACATTGGGTTTACATCTACTTTAAGCATTCACAAAACTTGGAAGTTGATCGGTTTCTATGGTAACTGCGCCACACTCCAGATCTTTTCTTTTGATGTGATTTGACCCCGACAGCTCTGACAGGCTCCACACCCCCAAAGCCCCCCTTCCTCACTGCCATTTTTTCTCTTCCTTCTTTCTTTCCCTCTTTTCCTTCTTTACAAGTCCATTTGCCTTACATAGTATAGTACATACCTCAACAGGTGGTCTGTAGAAGACTTGGTAAAACTTGGTAAAAAACTTCTTTTATTGGTGTCTACAGCCTAAACCCATGCTTCTCACCACCAGTTATCCTTTCCCCTCAATTTCCCCCATGCTTTTTTTTTTGGGACTCGCTACTGAGATATTAATGTATAGTGATATAGGGGAATCTAATTTAGTGGTAGTAGATGTCTTATGGCTTGTCAGCCCAATTCTATTTTAGAAAAAAATAAAGTTCAGTACATCATGATTCATGCACAGAGGATTCAGCTTCATACAGCATTCAAAGCAAAAACAGGAAAAGGACAAAATAATACTATGCCTCCTGGCTCCTTTTCTTTACAGCAGCACCGCTCAGGCCTTTTGCCTTGGTCCTCCAGAGTCCAGACCATATAACAGCACATCTGTGCTCATGTACAACAGTTGTAGCTTTCTCAGCTCTCTTTAGTTGCAGCTCCCTGTTGCATAAACCCACACCCTGGTACCTATATGAAACCCTATTGTTTCCTAGCCTGAGTCCATCTGGCCTTTGGGAGGAGCACACCTGTCCCATCAATGGAGCAAGACCTGGATACTGTAAGCGTCTTCCCACCCAAAGCTCTTTAAAGCCTCTGAACTCTGCAGTCCAATCTGGGAATTACAAAACCTAGAGAAAGCTAAAAATTTTCTGCTCAGCACAAACATTCTGGAGCCCCTCACTCTGCATTCACAAGAACCCTGTGCTCCTTCTACCTCCATTTACACAGTGGCAGGACCTAGTACTGTCACAGTATGTTTCATCTGAATGGAGACTTTTCTTCTATGTCTCTGAATTTACAGAGGTTTTCATGTCATATTTGAAAATGTTTAATAAAAATTATTTTGAAAAAAAGTTAAGTAAGTGTGTTAAGGAATAGCAATAACTACACCATTTCTTGAGAAAGTGCTTACTGTCTGCTTATCAATTTCCTACTTTGCTTCCCCTTCCCGAAGATAGATTTGGGCAGACTGGGAACCCATCTCTTTGATTGACATTGAAACAGATTGCAGTAGGCACAGAGAATCTGTCATATTTGCATTGTCTGTAAGACTGTATTGGACAGGCAGATGCAGAGCTTTGACCAACTGCACTACCCCCATGGTTTACTGCGGGAGTATGAAAGTTGTATTTGGACTTCTAGACATTATTCAGGCATGGGGTCTTTCCGAGGTTGCCTTGTGGATGATCTGGCTCTGTCCCTTCTTTTATGACAAAAGTGTTATTTTTAATTAGAAGGAATTCCAGCTTACGCACTGTGTACACTAGTGTCAGTTGTTAGTTTACAGTACAAGTGAGAAATGAGTTCTTTCATCGGCTTAACTTAATGGGTTTGATTTACTAAAGGCAAATAGGCTGTTCACTTTGCAAGAGAATTTTTCTTTAGCTAAGGTTTTCACCTTAGCTAAAGAAAAATTCTCTTGCAAAGTGAACAGCCTATTTGCCTTTAGTAAATCAAACCCATTAAGTTTTATTAATTACTTTCATCATGCAATCATGTGCAGGGAAAAATACAGTTTTCGAAAATTTTCCTTGCATGCAATTGGGTATTCTTTGCAAAGTGAATGTTTACTACCCTTCAGTAAGCAAAGGAGAGGAAAAAAAAATTTTGCAAAATGAACAGCCAATTTGCCTTTAGTAAATCAACCCCAATGTGTATGTCCCTAACGACACAGACCTTCTCTCTGCAGCATCTCATAAATGCCACAAATACAATTCACTGGCCTAATTTCCTGTATAACGTGACCAGAAACCTGTCAATGTTAAAATATAATAAATACCAGGAAGTGGAGCAAGATTGTGCAGCGCCTGATGACGTCGTTGTGACGAAATGCGTAGGATCAAGCTTACAGCATCATTGCATCACTCACAGTTTTGGGTTCGTGGAGCGCAAAGCGTCCCAAACTTCCTGGTTTTCATGCTCGTTATCAATTTTTACCCATGTAAGTGCATTGCTCTTTATCTTTTAATACAGTTGCTCAATGGAATTATGATATGGAGCTTGTTTTTACTATCTCTGCATATATTTGACAATGTTGGGGCAGTGGAAGTAAAGAGAAAGGAGAAACAGTCATTAGCTGGGTCTGGAATCCATAGAAAGCCAAGTGGTGCTGTGAATGCTGGTTACCCCCTGGTGGGGACAGATTTCTGGTGAGTGCAGCAAAAGAGGGGGAGCATGTGTGAAGACACTGGCACACCGCATGGTTTTCTGTGATCCTTTTGCAGCACCATATTAAGAACTTATATTTTCAGAACATGTCACTTTGCTAAACCACTAATGGACTCATAAATTATAGCACTTGACACTTTAATGGTATTTTTTAACAATGGCGTAAGAATTTAATTCTTATTATCTATCCATTAGGATTTGGCACATTTGTTTACTGAATTATGAATGTTTACTGAATTTACAGCTGGCATTGAGTTTAGGTTTACAACATATCTTTTTAAAATTCCAAAAGCACATACTGTATATGTACTGTAGGTACCAGTTTTACCCTTGTTGTTCAAAGTGGTACCTACTTTGAACAACAAGGGTAAAACTGGTCATTTGTTTACACTTTTGTCTTTGTTTTTTCTAAAATACATACTTTAGCACATGCTAGCACATTTTTTTGCCATACCCACTATAACCACTTGCCAACCACCTAACTGTAAATGTAGGTCATTATTTTGATGTAAAATACTGGGGTTATAGCAGCAGCTATCTGCCATAACCCTGGTATCTTTTTTTGAGTCAGGTAGTCAGCTTTTATATAAAAGTGGTTCCAGTGGCGGATTCACTGCAAGATCACTTTTATAGGCAGCGGGAGAGGTCCCCCCGCCGCTTCCCGGTCGTCTCCGAGCTTACCAATCTGATCCCTCAAATGCCTAGGCAGAAAGCCGAGTGAGGGCAAGATAGCCCCCACTCAGCTTTATGCCCTTGGAGGACTAGAGTGACGTCTAATGTCACTTTCGCCTCTTGGGCTTAAAGGGATTTTTTTTTCTTCTTAACGTCAAAATTACATTTTTTTTTTGCTTTTAAAGGTAAATGAGAGATCTGGGGTCTTTTTGACCCCAGATCTCTCAATAAATAGGACCTGTCATGCTTATTTCTATTACAAGGGATGTTTACAATAGGAGTAAAAGTGATAAAAAAAAAAAAAAAAAAATAGAAATTTTAAATAAAAAGTAAAATAAGAGAAAAAAAATTGAAAGCGCCCCACCCCTCTGAGCTCGCGCGCAGAAGCGAACGCATATGTACATGCTGTTCAAACCACACATGTGAGGTACCGCCACAAATCGTTAGCGCGAAAGCAATAATTCTAGCACAAGACCTCCACTGTAACTCAGGTAACCTGTAAAAATGTTTAAATGTTGTGCATAGAGATTTTGAAGTACCGTAGTTTGTCGCCATTCCACGAGCGTGCACAATTTTAAGGCATGACATGTTAGGTATCTATTTACTCGGGGTAACATCATCTTTCACATTATACAAAAAAATTGTACTAACTTTACTGTTTTTTTATTTAATTCATTAAAATGTTTATATTTTAAATAAATGAAGTGAATATTTTTTTCAAAAAAATTGCATTTGAAAGACCGCTACGCAAATACAGTGTGACATAAAATATTGCAACAACTGCCATTATATTTTCTAGGGTCTCTGCTAAAAAAAAAAAAAAAAAATGTTTGTGGGTTCTAAGTAATTTTCTAGCAAAAAATACTGATTTTTACTTGTAAACAACAAATGTCAGAAAAAGGCCTGGTCTTGAAGTGGCGCCAAGTAGCGCCACATCCACTCTATAATTCCCTATTAAATGCTGTGACTGATAACGATCACTGTTCCTTGTGCCTTCAACCAAACTGTCAAACCATCAAATGACTGGTGTCATAACTGATCACATGTGCACCACTATTGCAAGTGCAGATCAAACAGAGGCTAAGATGGCAGCTTCCTTGGCTGTAAAGAAGAGGAGGGTTTAGTTCCACCTTAAAGTGCTTGTAAACCCCATTCATGAAATCTGACCTAAGCACATATATCTGTAGTGTTTACTTTTCTCTCTCCAGAGCTCTAAGTGCCGTGTCTTTCTGCTGCTCTGTTCTTCTGTTATCAGCGGAGTCACTTCT
This sequence comes from Aquarana catesbeiana, assembly GCF_042186555.1. Lineage (NCBI taxonomy): Eukaryota > Metazoa > Chordata > Amphibia > Anura > Ranidae > Aquarana > Aquarana catesbeiana. The sequence continues at coordinate 498,786,899 of NC_133324.1, read as the reverse complement.
GACAAGTTCTCAGACACATGCGATAACAGCAGCTGGAAATTTGTGTTGGGGGGACGGTGTTTAGAGAAAGATTAGCAGAGAGCTTATCTATTCAGAGTACTGCTCTGCATGTTCCTTCCTTCCTCTGCCTTTCCTCCAATCAGCTCTCACACAGACCCAGACTCCACACCCACTGCTGAATGAGGAAACAAGATCTGCACTTTCTAAAGAATATATAAAGCTGAAGATAGCAGATATACATGTAAAACTTATGTAGGGAGATTTGTTTCATCTGTGTATCATCTGAGACTGTTCACTTCACTGGGTATAGGAGAAGGTTTACAACCACTTGAGCTCTAACTGATGACATGTATCATAGGCAGGCTGTATAGATGAGCACCTGCAAACTGATAGCTACCCATGATCCCCATCCACTCAAATAATAATAAAAATCTAGACCTAAAAACATCCATAACCTACTCCATTCCCCCAAACTAAAAACCACTGGAACTTGAAATATTCAGTAACAGTAGATTAAAGAATACTCACTGATTCTTTTCTTCAGCCAGCACACACACTGTGCATTGATATATGGTTGATTCCCACATGCTGAAATCAACATTCAGCCAAACACATGACAAAAACATTCATTGTTAAACGAGGGAGTATACAATGAAAGAAGACCTTCAATGTAAAACAAAGTGCATGCTATTATTAGTGCATAATATTAGCTGTTTCACCCAAATTCAGATTTATGAGCCTCCAAGCTGTCTACACAAGTAACACTACATATAACCTCACTTTAATATTTAAACATCCATAATTACCTCATTCTATTGTTTATTAAGCTTCCACTTTGTGACCTTACCCTTCAGCCTCCTAAAACTGCATAGCATAAGTCCTTTGGAGTACTGTGGAATCTACTGCTCCCTGACTTCACTGACAGTTGTGGACAACTAGGCAGGAAATGAATGGGAAACAAGAGGAAGTATGGTATAAGCAATTATATGCGAAAGCACTGCTACAACAGTCAACTCTTTTCTTATTATTATCCTAGAAGTCTGGCTCATATTGTTTAACCACTTGACCTCCGGAAGATTTACCCCCCTTCATGACCAGGTCATTTTTTGCGATACGCCACTGAATTACTTTTACTGACAATTACGTGGTCATGCAATGCTGTACCCAAATAAAATTGATGTCCCTTTCCCACATATAGAGCTTTCTTTTGGTGGTATTTGATCACCTCTGCGTTTTTAATTTTTTCCGCTATAAACAAAAAAAGAACAACAATTCTGAAAGAGAAAAAGAATATTTTTTACTTTCTGCTATAAAACATATCCAATAAAAAATTGAAAGAATCAAATTTCTTCAAAAAATTTAGGCTATTATGTATTCTGCTACATATTTTATTGGTTTGCGCAAAAGTTATAGCATCTACAAACTATGGGATTTTTAAAAATTTTTTTTACTAGTAATGTCGATGGTCAGCAACTTATAGTGGGACTGCGACATTGGGCAGGACATTCTGACACTAACTGACACTTTTTAGGGATCAGTGACTCTAATGCAGTTATCAGTGCTAAAAAATATGCACTGTCACTATACTAATGACACTGGCTGGGAAGGGGTTAACATCAGGGGCGATCAAAGGGTTAAATGTGTGCCTAGCCAGTATTTAACTATACTGTACTATATATTTTTACTAGGGGAAGAGAAGAAATTTATTCCCTGACACAAATTCCATCCTTTCCCTCATGTCAGAACGGCGATCTGCCTTGTTTACATAGGCAGATCGCAGTTCTGTCTCTCTGCCTAATGATCGGCAGGTGCCAGAGGACATTGTGTACGGTGCACCTGCCGATTGGCTTACGCTGTGTAATCACAGCGAAAGCGAGCTGCTGATGGCACTCATGCGCGCCCCTTACCTGGAAGGGTCGGATCACATGGTGTATACTGCATAATACCAAAGTCTTTTAAATTGATTTCTTTTGACAATGCAAAAAATCCTATTTTTGTTTTTACTTCTGCTGCCACTTTACCTTTATCTTTGCAGTCAGGGGGAAAGAAGAGCCGAGCCGTTGATTCTCCTCCTGGCGAGCAGGAAGTGTGTCCTGAGACACAATTGACCAGGGAATCCTAGGACTCCCTGGCCAATCGGGTTACAGGAATTGCTTCTTGATTGGCTGGGAGAAGAATCAGGAAGACAATAGCAAATATTAATTCGCTATTGTCACACACAACTGGGTGGGCTCGGGGCGCAGTGCTCTGCGCCATGCGCCCACCCTTTTTTGAAACCAATTTGAGCCTCAGGCTCTAATCACATGCATAAAAAAAAAAAAAGCCATTGGAAACCATGCGTCCGACGCCTGCATGTAGATTAGGGGCTGGATGCATGTATTAGAGGGGCGGCACCATATGGATGGGCCGCCACTACCAAAAAGCCTTCACCACTCTTTTGCAACAGGGTACATTGCACGCAATTGCGGCACGGCTCCATTCACTTGAATGGGTCACGTTCAGCAGACAGTATTTCTTGTTGACAGGGGATATATTACCTTCTGTACTGCACTGCAAAGCAAAGCATCGCGAACGTAGTAGTATACAACCCTGTCCGCTTGCCTTTGCAGCTTGGGGGGGTGTGATCATTATAAAATGCGGCTTAACCACCTGTTTTTACTTCCCCATCTGCAAGTGTAAACTTAGCCTACATGATGTATTAACAAATACAAAGCTCCATTAATTTGTGTCTTTTAAATCTGCTATATACTATATCTAGAATATAATGTGCAACAAATCACCATAATCAAATGCATATGGCATTATCCAGTTGTATCTTATTTTTTTATATTTATGTCTTAGATTATAATTTATATATCCACTGGAAAGTGGTATAGGACACAGAGCTGGCAGATAAAAATATTAAAGAAGTTTTCCACTTTCAGCAAGAATTACTGGAGGAATTTATGGCAGGTGGTTACCCCACTTGCATAATTATTCTGCTAAATTCTAGTGTATTCAAAACATCTGCAGCAATACCGCACTTGTCTGTAAAGCCATAGAATAAGGCCCCTTTCATGCGATCGGACCGTTCAGGTTCGCCTCTCAGTTTTTTCTGTGAACCTGAACAGGCGCTCCGTGTTAGTCTATGGAGCGACGGATGTCAGCGTTGACATATCCGCTGACATCCGACCTGGTCCGATCCGCTAAAATCAGACGGATGGCCCTACGGTCACATCCGTCCCTGGCGGATCGGATCAGGTGAGATCTGATGAAAACGGACATGCTGTCCGTTTTCGTCCGATCTCTCCATAGCAACCAGCGGCGCTCGACAAGCCCCTCCCCGCTCAGTGAGCAGAGAGAGACCTGTCATCCGCCGGCTCCCGCTGAGCTGGCGGACTGAGGCGGACTCCATGGCAGCGAATCCGCCTCGTGGGAATGAAGCCTTAATTGTCACCAAAAGTTCCTTGAAAGAAGAGGTATCATAATAAATAAAAAAAAATTTTTGAGCCCCCCAGGGGATCCAGTGCACAGCACTCTTAATCCCACCTGCTGTGATCCCCATGCTGTGTTCTTGCTAAGTAACATAGTTGGAAAATTTGTCCCACCTCTCTAAATGATTGTCCAACAATGCTGATAAAAGGAGATGGAAGTGTGAGTAACAGCTTTTCTCTGGCAGCAGAATGAAGGACAGGAGATATAGATCCGAGAGGAGAGGCGAGTCTGCACACTGGCAGAGAGAGCAGACCCCAATCTTTTTTTTGTACAAGAACAAAATCGATGTCTGTACAGAACATAACAGTACCCACATACAGTGCACTAATTGGCACTGCACTTCTTGTTTACTGTACTTCTTGTATCTGGATTACCTGATGACAGGCACTGAGTAATGAGCCAGTAATAAAGTAATCCATGGGCACATTACTCTGCGTTGAAAACACACAGCAAAGAGAAGAGGTGGGGGCTGGCTATACCCACATTTTGAGCTTAAGTCAGGGTGGAGCTACAGCCAGCATTGACAGTGATAATAAAATGTTATAAATAATAATAACTAGTTAGTAATAGTTTCAAAAACAACAAAAGAGATCCAAAAAGGACTAGGTGCTAGATGCACTGGGTTCCCTGGCGTAGTCACAAAGTATGTTTAAGTTGTAGTGATAGTTCTTCTTTAACCAACTTTTCTACTGGAGCATTTTTTTTACTTTTTTTGCACACATGATAAAATCTGCATTTGTTTTGCTTGAAAATTACTTTAAATCTACAAACAATTATCTACAGACCATGTAGAACAAAATGGTGGCAGTTGCAATTTCTTTATGGTGGACAATGTTTGTGTAACTGTTTATCAAAACTATATTTTCAGGAAAAAAATACACTAAAATGAATTTTAGTAAATACAAACACAATATAATACCAACATTTTGATAAAATATTAAGGCTCGGTTCACATATATGCAAATTGGTTGTGGGTTTCCCCGCATTCAATTCACATGAAAGGAGAGTGTGCCTTGCTCTCAATCGAGCTGGTTCACACAGCTCCAGGGCGGCCGCAGTCCACGTTTGGAAAGGTCCTGTGCGTCTTTGATTTCCGAGTTAGGTGTGAATTCAGGCAAAAATTCAGACCTGATTTACACATGAATTGGTGAAAAGGGACATACCATACCCTCTGCTGTGAGCCGCGGCCGCAGCATGCGTGATTCCAGCCTACAGATGGAGTTGCATCAAATAAATAGTTATCAAACAAGTTAGGCATTAAAATTGTTCACATCCACGAAATGGTGAAATACGATGGTACCCAAAATTGTTCATAAACTTCACTTCAAAAGTCTTTACAGGTTATCATTTTAGAGTTACTTAACGGTCTCCAAAGTAAAATAACCACTCTATACCCAGTTCCCCACCACTGCGCCTCGGAGAAACAACCTTAATAGTTAATATCAATAGTTGATGTATAAATCTACCTATAGCTGCCACGTTGTAAATCTCAATTGTACCATATGTTTTAAATCTATGACGTGTCTGTGGTGAATGAGCCACACGTGAAGAAATAAATACGTGGCGCTCCCTAAAAATATCAATCTCACCCTTTCCAGTGATTACATTACTCTACTAATGAACACCTATTTATAAGTGTATACCGCCAAAAACAATTATAAAATATATAATATTAGTGAACACCAAATAAATATACAGAAAATAACACCGTGCCAATACTGCTCAAATTTACATCTATATACAATCCTTGTATGGTGAAAATACAAAAAAATGTGAAATTATTGTATATCAAAAATACAAAATAGTGAACAAAATATATAAATAAGTGAACGTGATCCAGTGACACTAAATAATGTTCATATAAATTCGTGCCAGAAAAAGTTCTCCCAATTCCAAAAGTGTAATCTTCTTTCCAGAAATCCTTTCACCACACCTGAGTGTTCAGTGAACCCACTCCCAGTGAAAACTCACTCACCAGCTCCCAATGCCTCCACTTGCGTGTGAGGCTATATAGCATAGAGATTCAAATCATCTGGAATCAGTTAACCATATCTCCATCCGGGTACACGTTCCATATGTGAATTAAAAAAGAAGCTCCCAATAGTGTGATACTGTCACTCAATTTATTAGCACACACTTCATATGACACTTCAACAGTTCAACTCACATTTGTAAAAAAATATAAAAGCACAGCAAACTCCACAGCACACTGTATAAGCAGTATCCACCCCAGCAACTTCAATAAACCTCCTGGGGGGATGCGGTCACGGTGGATCCAAGACAGGCTGGCGTGTATGGTGTATCTCTCACCCTCTCCTCTCCCGTCTGCCTAAAGAGCCCGATCGCTTCCTGGGTGGGTAAACCGCAGTACTCGCTCCTCTGTAGGCTACTCGTACGCGATGTTCACCGTAGTTTGGCCCCGCCCCGACATGTTTCGTCACACCTGTGACTTAATCATGGGATAGGCCGCTTTTACTGTCAATCAGTCCTTTTATCCCCTCCCGTCCATGACTACTAAAGGGTGCCTGAATGCGCATGCGCCCCACGTAAACTCCGCGCCTGCGCTGTAAATGTGTCCCCGTGAGCGCAATCCCCCGCTACTTGAGCCTGCTACTCAGTGGGTGCTGAGGTACCATATTGAATCATCTGATTATCTGCTACAAAATGTGTCATCTCCAATGTTGATTAATTTACAAAGCAACATCAATCAAAAATATGGGTACTTAGATCGCTGTTTTCAAATCTGAATACCGGACCCTGCAATATTTACGCATTAATGCTGGTTGCTTAGTACATGTTGCTAAAGTGCATCACAATATTACATAACAACCAATTCCTCTCCAATGCTCTCAAATTTATCACCAAATCTTGTGTATTATTCCCACAATCCACATTTAAACCATATTAATAACTATCCATATTTAATAATTCTATAAAAAATATTAAAATATACATCCGCACTCCATTTCCATAAAAGATATTTTGGAATTATTTTAGAATTATTCTAGAATATTTTTAGAGTATTTTTAGAATATTTTTAGAATATTTTAGAATATTTTAGAATATTTTTAGAATGGCTGGAAATTGATAGTCCTAACTTTCAATTATTTATAAAGTTAAAATAATTTTAAAACACAATAGTAAAATATATGTAATTACTTAATTAATATATTGGTGAGTGAGTGGTCATCCCTACATCATTATCAATCACTGTATTCTCATCTGATAATTTCCCCTGTCCATCATACATGATATACTACTGTGTACATGATCTAACATCAAATTCAAACGAATAGTTGTCTACAAACACAACCCGGAATGGTGACAACCAAGCGAGGAATACTAATCATAATGGTGGAAATTTTTACTCTCCTAGACCATCACGACAAGGAAGGGGAGGATATAACTATCAGACACCGAGACCGTATAGGGGGAATACCCCACAAGGAAGAGGAGGCTACAATTATCAATCACCTAGGATATTTAGAAGTGAGGCCCCACGAGGGTATAATCCTCCACATGAATACCATCAGTGGAGACAACACCCCCCACCCAACCGTTACCCAGAAATAGTTAATGAGATCCCATTGTATAATAGGTACTCAGGATTGGAAGAAGAGTATTATTATGATCAACAACCATACAATAACTCTTTTTTAGGACAACGGGGGAAGGGAGGGAAACGGGGCACGCCGAGAGGGCAGGCCCCGGCAGTACAACAAAGAGGTGGAGGGATGCCTGGACCCCCACACATTCAAACCATGGACACACTGCCCCCACAAAACGAAGGAGGGGTTGTAGGGCAGGAAAATCCAAGCAATCCAAAAAAACGGCTGAGGGATGTGTGAATACGGGGATTTCTAATTTGAGTGGGGTAGAATTGGACCATAAAGAAATGAATATTTTAAATTTGGGCCTTAAGTGTGCACCAAAGAAGAAAATGAACAAATTTCAGGTGTATATAGACACACACAAGTTCATCAGATCTATGAACATAAAAAAAATACTTTTTAAGTCATCCGGTGGAAGCAAGAACAAGAGCTTCGGTGGTGCCTGATAGAATAGATAGTGGTCTAAAAAACACATCGATATTCAATCCCCAGATTCAAAGTAACCACTTCGTTGAGGTGTTTAAAAACTTGGTATTAAAAGATATTGAGGATCTACCAGTTAAGAAAGGGGTAAACCCATATTACATCAAAGAAGGTATAGAATCCCTGGAAAACAGAAAAAATATAATAATTCGACCAGCCGACAAGGGAGGAGGGGTAGTAGTCATGGACAAGTCATTTTACCATGAACAATTAGTGGATTTATTGGATGATCAGAACACATACAAAAAGCTGAAGTCTGACCCCACAGAACCATATAGCATCCAATTAGCAGCATTGGTGGAGTGGGGGTTTGGGATAAAGGCCCTAAACCCCAAAGAAAAAAAGATATCTCGTACCAAGTGCAAGTCGGATACCGGTGATCTACACGCTGCCCAAGGTTCATAAAAATATCCAGAACCCACCTTCTCGCCCTATAGTAAATGGAATTGGGTCAGTAACTGCAAGACTGGGCGAATATTTAGATAAATTTCTCCAACCCAGTGTAAAACTAACGAGAGCATACCTTAAGGATACTTCTGACCTACTGCGTTTACTGGAACAAGTGAAATTGGATCCATTAGCAATATCATATTTGGTAACGGCTGACGTAGCCTCCTTATATACAAACATACAACATGAGGATGCAGCCTTGGCCCTTAATTGGGCATTAAGTAGGAGGGATGATATCCCGTATGTACAGAAGAAGTTTGTGAGACATGCATTAGAATTTTGCATGTCCCACAACTATTTTTGGTTTAACGGACAGTTTTTCTCTCAACAAGTTGGCGTGGCAATGGGGGCAAAATATGCCCCTAGCCTCGCCAACTTGTTCACGTCCGAGTGGGAGGATAGACAGGTGTTCAACATAAATAGACCCCAGCTCAAGTTCTACCGAAGGTTTATTGATGATATTTTGCTGATTTGGGAGGGAACAAAGGAGTCTTTGGAAGAATTTTTGGGACATTTGAATAGGAATACGAATAATATCAAATTGGAATATCAAATAAGTGAACAAACAATTAACTTTTTGGATGTCACTATAGATAAGGTTTCTAACACATTAAAAACCAAGGTGTACTTCAAACCGACGGACCGCAATAGTTATTTGTCCGTGGCGAGTGGACATCATCCGTCTTGGATAAAGAACATCCCGAAAGGACAGATATTGCGTATCCGTCGTAATTGTACACAGCTTGATGATTATGTGATCCAATCAAATGCTCTTAAGGAGAAATTTATACAGAAGGGGTACAACAATGAGAAAATAATACAGGAGGTAGCCGAAATTCCTAGGGAACAATGCTTGAAAGAGAAAGAACCACAAGTAGGGGATACCCAACATCAATTAAGCTTTGTTTCAGGTTTCCACTGTCAGTACAGGGAAATAGAAGATATTTATAGGAAATACTAGTATATCCTTTGTAAAGATAGACACTTAGGGGATATATTACCAGCACAACCTAAATTTATATATAGAAGAGCCCCAAGTATAGGTGACCAAATAGTTAAGAAGATCTTGGATCCACCAAATCCAAGATCTTTGTCCTTCAACTTTAGGGGTTTCTATTGTTGCAGGAAATGTGTGTGCTGCAAGACAGTGAGGGTGAGGAATAGGGGCATCACCAATGTCACCAACAGAGAAGGTGAGAGATTTGAAATTAAGGAGTTCAGCACATGCACTACCACGCATGTGGTTTATCTCATGTGGTGCCCCTGTGGCCTATATTATGTAGGAAGGACCAAAAGACAACTGAAGGTCCGAATAGGCGAACACTTGACGAACATAAAAAATGGATACAAATACCACAGTGTGTCCATGCACTTTAAAGACAGGCACCAACAGGACCCCTCATTGCTACAGTTTTGCAGCATTGATGTAGTGCATCCTTCCTGGAGGGGTTCCAATAGGATAAGGGATCTATCACGGAGGGAAACGGAATGGATATTTCTTTTTAAAAGTTTGACCCCGAGAGGACTCAATATTGAACTGGACCTAAATTGTTTTATCAATGATTTTTAGACTGACTATTATTATTTTAGATGTACATTGTAGCACCTACCGTGGAATTGGTTTACTTTTAGGAATTGCACAGCACTTTAAGGGATTATGTTATAATCACTTTATATAGTGGGGGGGGGGTGTATCTCTTTTAGATATTCTAATTGTGTATAGTCAGAAGTAGTCTAGATAGCACCAGTTTACAGCTGGGGTGTGAGTTGAGGATGGGGGGAGATAGTGCTCGAGCGGGGAGTGATATTACATCTACTCATCCCAACAAGTTAGGTAAACCTTTGTAGAGGTGTATTATATGTGAGAGCATATGGTATCCTATGTGAGTTACCAGGAGATGGAAATCGATTTAATACCAGTATAAAATAGTACACTGAAAAGAGAACTATTCGTTTGAATTTGATGTTAGATCATGTACACAGTAGGATATCATGTATGATGGACAGGGGAAATTATCAGATGAGAATACAGTGATTGATAATGATGTAGGGGAGACCACTCACCAATATATTAATAAGTAATTACATATATTTTACTATTGTGTTTTAAAATTATTTTAACTTTATTAATAATTGATAGTTAGGACTATCAATTGCCAGCCATTCTAAAAATATTCTAAAAATATTCTAGAATAATTCTAAAATAATTCCAAAATATCTTTTATGGAAATGGAGTGCGGATGTATATTTTAATATTTTTTATAGAATTATTAAATATGGATAGTTATTAATATGGTTTAAATGTGGATTGTGGGAATAATACACAAGATTTGGTGATAAATTTGAGAGCATTGGAGAGGAATGGGTTGTTATGTAATATTGTGATGCACTTTAGCAACATGTACTAAGCAACCAGCATTAATGCGTTAATATTGCAGGGTCCAGTATTCAGATTTGAAAACAGCGATCTAAGTACCTATATTTTTGATTGATGTTGCTTTGTAAATTAATCAACATTGGAGATGACACATTTTGTAGAAGATAATCAGATGTTACAATATGGTACCTCAGGACCCACTGAGTAGCGGTCTCAAGTAGCGGGAGATTGCGCTCACGGGGACACATTTACAGCGCAGGCGCGGAGTTTACGTGGGGCGCATGCGCATTCAGGCACCCTTTAGTAGTCATGGACGGGAGGGTATAAAAGGACTGATTGACAGTAAAAGCGGCCTATCCCATGATTAAGTCACAGGCCAAACTACGGTGAAAATCGCGTACGAGTAACCTACAGAGGAGCGAGTACTGCGGTTTACCCACCCAGGAAGCGATCAGGCTCTTTAGGCAGACGGGAGAGGAGAGGGTGAGAGATACACCATACACGCCAGCCTGTCTTGGGTCTGGCGTGACCGCATCCCCCCAGGAGGTTTATTGAAGTTGCTGGGGTGGATACTGCTTATACAGTGTGCTGTGGAGTTTGCTGTGCTTTTATATTTTTTTACAAATGTGAGTTGAACTGTTGAAGTGTCATATGAAGTGTGTGCTAATAAATTGAGTGACGGTATCACACTATTGGGAGCTTCTTTTTTAATTCACATATGGAACGTGTACCCGGATGGAGATATGGTTAACTGATTCCAGATGATTTGAATCTCTATGCTATATAGCCTCACACGCAAGTGGAGGCATTGGGAGCTGGTGAGTGAGTTTTCACTGGGCGTGGGTTCACTGAACACTCAGGTGTGGTGAAAGGATTTCTGGAAAGAAGATTACACTTTTGGAATTGGGAGGACTTTTTCTGGCACGAATTTATATGAACATTATTTAGTGTCACTGGATCACGTTCACTTATATATATATTTTGTTCACTATTTTGTATTTTTGATATACAATAATTTCACATTTTTTTGTATTTTCACCATACAAGGATTGTATATAGATGTAAATTTGAGCAGTATTGGCACAGTGTTATTTTCTGTATATTTATTTGGTGTTCACTAATATATATTTTATAATTGTTTTTGGCGGTATACACTTATAAATAGGTGTTCATTAGTAGAGTAATGTAATCACTGGAAAGGGTGAGATTGATATTTTTAGGGAGCGCCTCGTATTTATTTCTTCACGTGTGGCTCATTCACCACAGACACGTCATAGATTTAAAACATATGGTATCATTTTAGAGTTACCTGTGAACGATGACCCAAGAATTATTGCTCTTGCAGTGATATTTAACATATGTAGGTAAATGTGTACGCATTATGCGTTCATTTGCATTAGGTTGTGTGCACAGGGACGAAATTTTTTTTTTAATTTATTATATTATAATTTACATTTTTTACCTTGCGCACCTGTGAGATGGTACAAAATTACAGCATTGTCCATAAGCAATGCTTCAAAAACCTTTACAGCTCATCATTTAAGAGTCAACTGAGAATGTTGGCCCTAGAATTATTGCTCTCGTGATGGTACCTAACATGTGCACATACATGTACGTGCACATTTGCATTCAGATGTTTGCATAGAGCAACAAAGTTGCTTTTAAATTATTTTTTTGTCGTTTTATTAAAATTACAATTTTTTTTTTTTTTCAATAGTTTATTTTAAGATAACACACAGTAAGTACAGATACCTCAGCACAGGCATGTCTAATATGAAACATGTACATAGAAAGGTCAACACAGCAAAAATCCATTGCAAGCATAGAATGCAGATATACGTATGAAATGGTTCCCCCGGAATACCAGGTGCTAGGGAGTCTCTGTACCACGCATGATATTTTACACGGTAGACACCGATAATATATAAGAAGAGGCAGAGAAAGAGAGACCCAGAGGGCTGCAAAAATTTACATTTTCTAACACTTTTTCTCTTTCAATCCTTTTTATTGAAGATTTTGACAATAACAAAAGTAAAGGATAAATCGATCACAAATAGTAGTCCGAAAGCTTGACAATTAGGCAGATTTTCCATTGTGCAAAGTAATGCCATAAGGAAAAACAAGGGATAACCTAAACTTAAACAATAGAGGAGAGTACCTAGGTATTGTTAATTCTAAAAGCGAGAGGAGTCTACCATTAATCAGATTAGATTTAAGGATTTATATGCTCAATACCATTGGTCTCACTCCAGTAACAGAGGTACAGTTCCATATTTGTGGTAACATTGTGTGGCCACTTCCAGATTGAAGGCATTCAGCCCCCAAAATTCTATGCCAAAGCATGTTATCTCTACCTTACCTAATTGTAATAAGAAATATGTTCTCTGGGTCAAACCCAGAGTTTACTTGTCATACATTCCATGGCTTTTGACCCCCCTCACGGGGAGATGATCACATCAAATTAACTACTACAACAAACCTGATCCCTGAATCCCTGAAAGGCCAAGGAAGGAGGAGGAGGAGGGTAGAGAGAGAAAGAGAAAAAAAAGAGGGAACAAAGGAGAGGGAGAAAAAGGGGAGAAGGGGGGAGTAGGGAACTCCGTGCTCCAACCTTCACTGTCTAAATAACAATCTAAGTGGGCAAGGTCCTGGGATCGGAAGTTAGATGTTTGATCCACGGATCCCATACCTTCTCAAACAGCTTCATTTTGTCATTAAGGATTGGCGTTAGACGCTTATTTATCATGATCCAGGAGAGTTTTTGTTTAAGCTGATCAAAAGGTATGACTGCTGATTTCCAGGACCTCGCAATGATGATTTTAGCCGACACAAATATATGTGATGAGTCTCCTCTGATGTCTCGGGGTCTCCTCCACCATGCTGCCTAGTAATGCATGTTTCAGGGATTTGATCAGATTAACTGAGCGAAAAAATGAAATTATATACTCTGATCCAAAAATGCCCCACTTTGGGGCACTGCCACCATATGTGAAGCATTGTCCCCTCCTGACCACAACCAGCCTAACCAGCACTATCGTAATAGCACTTTATAGTTTTCCTCAATAATGGAGGTGTTAATGAGAGATCTCGAGGCTGCTTTTTAACACTATTTCAATTATTTTTTCATTTCACTTTATTGATATCACTTTATTGCTAATAAGCCCCCTATATGATAGCATGGGCAGGTGACAGGTTCTCTTTGTGACTGGTATAGGAGAGCTTTACCCATTGCCTACCTGTACAGGGACGAGTTCAGTGGCACCAAACATATCCAAAAGGCATGGGCAAATCCATTCCTCAAAGGGCCACCCCATAAATGGATAAGGGGGACCCCAGGTGTGTCTATACAGCCCTCGAAGCAGAACATAAAAAGGAGATGTGCACAAAAGGGTAACATTACAAGTTTAATAAATAAAAAGAAAATGAACAAAATAAAGCACATAAGCCCTATTGGTATAACCTAGATATCATTGTTAAAGATCTTCAGAATGCAGGTCTCTAGACTTATCTTCACCTGGGTTTCCAAGGTGTGGGAACAAGTTAACATGCTCCTATGATAGGTTCCTTAGTCCCACAAACATGGATATGATTTGATGGGACCCTCCTAATGGGTATGTTCCAAGAATAGACAGAGGCATTGTGTGTGAGAGAGTTGTAGTGAGACTAAATATACAAGCTGCAGAATAAACCACGTCTTCTCTCCCTTTTAGTACTTTTGACCCATTACCCTTTTTCCTATCACTTGTAATTCAAAATTACTGTATGCATATGTCTATTTGTACATAAACCCTTATTCTAACATCTGACTCTCCCTGAATAAAATCAATTAAACCCCAAACAGAGCACATTCTTCAAGGGAATGTTGCCACCAGCAGGAGCTGACCTTTTATTTGGTACCTACAGTTCTACTCCTGCAGATGACAGTATAACCCAATCGTAAAGAAAAGAGGAATCTATGTCCATCAATAACCTCAGACAAAAGAATTTTTTGGCGAGTACAAAAAAATCCAATTTTTTTTTAGTTAAGATCCACTTTAATACAATTGAACAGAAACATGCAACATTGATGTTATGTTTTGAGAAATTAAGCAATTGCAGGCTGTGTAAGAAACTGTCACAAAGTTGCATACTTACCAGAAACCAATAAATATTCATAAGTGTCAGTGCAAATAGGAGAACATTGAAGAAGAAATAAAAAGGGATGTCTGGATTAGACTCAAGGCTGGAACAACAAGTGACATAAAGCACTTTCATAGGAAACCAGTAGAGTCGGAACCAGAACCTGTAGGGACAGGAATGTGACACTATGTAGAACTATATAAACAATTAGATATTTAGCAGCTGATGTGAGAGGTCACATATACGACAGGTTTACAAATGTATCACCTTACCAGCTTACGCTAAATAGGACAGATCCAATATCTGTAATGATGCTGTTCACTCTGTGGTAGGTTCCACCTCTTGTTTTGAAGTAGACGTTTAGTTTGGAAAATTCTAATACTATGTCATTAACATCATGATGAAAAAGTACCAGAATCCCAATGTTGTGGTACCTAGAAAAACACATGATAAATAAGCTTGTCATTATTTCTGCAGGTTACAAATTGACTTTTAATTAAACAGTGGGGTTCATTTACTAAAGGTAAATAGACTGTGCACTTTGGAAATGCAGTTGTACTCATTTTCCCCAGATCAGTGACACATGTGATGAAATTTCACTTTGTAAAGAATACCAAATCAGGGCAAGGAAAGTTTTAAAAAAAAAAAAGAAAAAAAAAAAGCATTTGCCACTGTACATCAGTGGCGGCTGGTGCTAAACTTTTTTTGGGGGGCAGAAAACAAACCCCCCCCCCCAGGTCCGCTCTCACCCCTCCAGGGTCACGGCGCCGCAGCTTCCCCGGCTTCTCCTCCCTGCTAACCTGGTCTTCTTTAGATCCGCCTCCTATTCTGCTTGGCAAGAGGAGAAGAAGCCGGAAACCAATAGCGAATATTGATTTGCTAGTGTCACAAGTGGAGCCCAACCTTTCTCAAGCAAATAAGAGCCTTAGGCTCTAATCATGTGCTTGAAAAAAAAGGAAAAAAAAAAACCTCATAGAAAGCTATGAGTCTGGAGCCCTGCATGCAAACTAGGGGGGCGGCGCCCCTGCGCCCATTATGGACTGCTGTACATGATTGAATGATGGAAATCAGCAGAGCTTAAATGCATTCACTAAGCTCTGGGGAAAATTAGTGCAAATGCACTTGCAAAGTGCACAGTCTATTTGCATTCAGTAAATCAACCCCAGTGACTTTCAATCAGAGTATCAATATTAGTACCATTTTAGTTTAAATGGAAAGAAAATAAAGGCAAGATTACTTAAAGGGGTTGTAAAGATGTTTTTTTTTTTTTTTAAAATAACAAACATGTTATACTTACCTTCACTGTGCAGCTCGTTCTGCACAGAGTGGCCCCGAACCTGGTCTTCTGGGGTCCCTCGGCGGCTGTTTCAGCTCCTCCCCGCAAGCATTTACCACCTTCATGCGAGCTCCCTCGCACGGTGGTGAGTGCTTGCGGGCGCGCTCCCGTGATACAGCCGGCGGCTATAGCCGCTCGCTGTATCACTCGGCCCCGCCCCCCGGCGCGCCGCGTCATCGGATGTGATTGACAGCAGCGCGAGCCAATGGCTGCGCTGCTTTCAATCCATCCACTGCAGCCAATCAGCGACCAGGCTGAGCTGCAATGAAGCTGACGAGGACGAGGAGCGAAGATTCGAGGCGTCAGGTAAGTAAAACGGGGGGGCTGGGGGCGGCGGTACTGTCAAAAGTTTTTTCACCTTAATGCATAGAATGCATTAAGGTGAAAAAATTTTTACCTTTACAACCCCTTTAATAGATTACTTAATAAGGGTAAGGCAGACTGGGAAGAGGGCTTCCCAGCTCGTCATATGCTTATCTCATATGGGTCTGGTGATACAGGTCAAGAATTAAGGCCCCATTCACACTTTGCGATTTGGAGTCACAGGCAGAATCGCCGCGATTTTTGTTTGCAATTCCAAATAGCATGGCAATCGCTGCAAAACACGTAAGGGGTGTTTGGGTACCATTCTTTCTATATGACAACCCAAACGTGGTGTGATTTTGCGGCGACAGAATCAGGTGGCAAACCCAGAAAAACACGCCTTTAAAAATCACGTGAAGCTTGTTGCCCATAAAAGGAGCAAGAGCTGCAGACATTAATGGGTGTATGTTGAGTTATTTTGAGGGGGCAGCAAATTTACACTGTTATACAAGCTGTACACTCACTACTGTACATTTACACTTTTCAGCGACTTATAAATTGGGACTGCAATAGTACAGCAGGCAATCTGACTAGTGAAAAAGCAACGAGATCACCTGTCACTGAACACATCTCTGTGCTGTTTACACTCACAGAGCTGTGTTCGGGGGAAGATCAGAGTCAATCACTGGGTGCCGTCGGTCAATCATGGGCCCGGGACAGGGTGATCGGTATGTGCTGTGACGAATCCCAGCCCAGCCGGGCCGGTGATTGGCATGTGCTGTGACAAAACACAGCATAGCCAGGCCAGCAGGCGCACGCGCGAGCCCCTTACCAGAAAAAGCAGAATCACATAAATTTATGTGATTCTGCACAGCCGGCCCGCACTGTAGCTTTACTGCAAGCAATAAGGTTTTTTTTAAGGTCATGCTTATATGCAGATCCTGACTCCATAGCAACTATGGTGCTAATTGACCCCACACATCTATTCCCTATCCCACAGTACTGTCCTCTCTAATACAATAGGAGGTGGCTGATCTGGCTAGGATAGGTAATCATATCCTGTTTAAGAGTTTCCTGCTGGCTGAAGCAATTTTAAAGCCTTCAGTGTCAGACCACTGCACGTGTTCCTACAGGTCACATGGTATGCAATATATA
This sequence comes from Aquarana catesbeiana, assembly GCF_042186555.1. NCBI lineage: Eukaryota > Metazoa > Chordata > Amphibia > Anura > Ranidae > Aquarana > Aquarana catesbeiana. The sequence goes on along the minus strand of NC_133324.1, from coordinate 498,769,591 downwards.
AGTGCTGCAGTTTACAGATTAATTATAACTCAGATTTATGTCCTTAATTATCAGGCAGTGATCCCATTTCCACTTAGACAAACAGTAATTGGGAAACACAGGGACAGACAAATTTCTCCCTGATAAAATAGGTCATGTTAGTATGGCTGACTGCAGATTAGCACACTCATGTCGCAAAGTCTGCATTTACACACAGATCTGTGCACTGTCTCATAATGTGCAGTTACCCACAACAACCACATTTAGTTTTACAGGCTTTTCTATTTCTAAGTGGCTGCCTAGAAATTTAATCAGGGTTTTGTTTAGTATACATTAAAGCCCACGTTCTGACACAGCAAGTTCTATGTATTTTTTAAATCTTTAATTAAAAGAGTATGTAAACCCAACAACTTATATTCCTGATATGTGCCTGCTGTACCATGTACTTGTATGAAAAAGTATCCTGTGTTATCTTTGTATTGCTTCCTTTGTGTGAAATCTCTTCTAGCCCCTCTGCTTTCCTATTTAAAACTGACCACACTAAGCAGAACACACTGTAGTCAGTTCTATATCTGTGCTGGGAACTCAGCCTGCTCTCCTCCAATGATCAGACCTCTCCTGACAACCTCTCTCTCCCCTACACAGCCATTCACTGAGTTCAGTGTACTGCTGTTTCCTCTCCCCTAGCTCTTATGCAGCTTAGAACAGCAGGAGTGTGATCACTTATAATATTTTTTTTATATCTACTGTATACACAAATGCTGTGCCTTTCATTTTAAACTGTATGGCTGTTTTACAAGGTGAGGGTATACAATCATTTTAACATATAAATAATGTAATTAATTTACTACTTCAGGAGTCCAACTATGAGAGCACTGTAGCACTGTACCTGCCTGAGCCCATGCAGAACTACTGTTCTGCCCAACATATGTATAGATGGCAGGCTATAACCCCAAGACACCAACCCCTTGGTCCAGAGCAGTCGGAGTCACACTTTCACCAAGCCTTGTATTCTGACTCCATGGTTGCAGGCTATGGCTCTGACAATTTTACCATGCACCTGGGTCCTATGTAATGTGTTCTGGTTGAGGGATCTTGTGGTATATTCCTAGTGCAAGCTTGTTTGAAAGTGCAAGGCGGGTGGACTTTTCGACCGGACTGGTCCAACAGACTTTCCGACGAACTTTTGACGGACTTCCGACGGACTTTTGAATGAACGGACTTGCCTACACACGATCACACCAAAGTGCGACGGATTCGTACGTGATGACGTACGACTGGACTACAATAAGGAAGTTGATAGCAGGTAGCCAATAGCTGCCCTAGCGTTGGTTTTCGTCCGTTGGACTAGCATACAAACGAGCGGATGTTTCGACCAGACTTGAGTCTGTCGGAAAGATTTGAAACATGTTTCAAATCTAAAGTCCGTCAGATCTTTGACCGAAAAAGTCTGCTGCAGGTCTGATGGAACCCACACATGGTTGGATTGTCTGCCGGATTCGGTCCGTCGGACCAGTCCGGTCGAAAAGTCCACCTGTGTGTATGCCGCATTACTGTGTACTGGCCTATTTCAGGTGCTTCCATTTAAGCAGTGCTTGTGAATAACGTAAAATTAGACAGGATGCCACAACGGCCTAGTGCATTACCAAACAATACTTTATTAAAATTCTAAACAACCAAAACATCTTCACAAAAATGCTCTTATAATAGCGTTGTCAAACAAATCACACCAAAAAAACTCCAACTGTGGGGCGATGTCACCAAGTCCAAGCCCTCACTTCAATAGGCAAGCCTAGGCATTTCGGGAGACGCACTCCCACCCTCAGAGCTAAACCCACCAAAGAAGGTCCAACTGTGGCCCAGATGTTTCAGGCTCTTACACTTAGGCATCCCCTGTAATTAACGTCAATGCAGCCAGAAGCAACGTCCACACTTTTTACTGAATGTTTGAGAGATACAGTATTATGATGCAGCATCAAATCCCAAGCAAACATACCAATAAAAAATGTAAGAGTCCTTACCCATCTTCAGTGGCATGATTTAAGCCCCTTGTTCCATGGTCAGGGGTGCACTTAGTAAATGAGCCCAGCACTCCAGGGGAAGCCGACAAGGGGGAAGCCAAGAACACAGTCCCCTGTCCTACACTCCACCCACTACTTATATGGGATCCTGCCAGAGAGGGCATGAATTCAATAGTGAAAGATCTTCTGCTCTATCATAGTGAGGAGCAGGTTGCTGCAGCCAAACAGCAGCTTTTACTAACAGAGGTCCCCCTGAAAGAGGACTGGGGGGAAGTTCTGTACACCAATGATGTAAATAAATTCAGATTCCCATATTTTACAGAAAATTCCAGCACTGCAGTTTGAAGAGGAAAGGTAATTTTTAATAACATTAAATTAAAACATGGCTTGTATAGCAGTAATATATGATATATGATTGTCTTTTTATTCTTTTTTTTATTATTCAGGAAAGTGGAGTTACCCTTTTGGTAAGCTCAGGTCCACCCTTGCACTCTAGCCAGTATATACTGCTTTACGTCTGTTCATGTTTTCCCTGCACTGACAGACTGACAGTAGAGTTTCCTGTCCTCTGCTGAACTAGTATTGATCACCAGAGTTTAATGAAAACAAATAGAGCTGCTGTCACCCTTTAATACAAAAGACTGACAGGAGATCCAATTTCCAACACCTGGTAACCAGGGGCATAACCGATATGCCTTTGGAGGAAAGTCACTATGCGGCATTTTGACTTTCCAGACTTTACCCCAAAGATATAGATGTTCTAAATAGACCATACTGCATAAAATTACGCCAACACATTTTTAGAAAACAACAACTTGGATCCCCTTACCTCTTACAATTATACACAAGTAAAAACAAATATATAAAGTGTGTGGCCACTTTTTTTTAGGCATCTCATAGCTGAGGAAGTCTATGTAACAAAAATATAACCTGGTTTAGGCGTTTCTCTTTAAGCATCAGAAACTTGCACAAAATTCTTAATAGGTTATATTTTAAACATTTAACGTCCAACGCCAGGCAAAAATGTAATGTAAACAGTACATTATGCACCAGTTACCTCCCCAGTGCTGATTTCAAACATGTCTTTCTAAGCCATCCTGCAGTGTAATGTATCAAAGTCACAGTTTCCACTTATGAGCAAAGATACTATCCTGCCCTGAGGACCAGATATTTTTCCCTGTTCGTTATCTTCTTGGGCACTATTCCCCTTACCACCCCCATTAATTCTCCTGCCTCGGAAGCCTATGGGAGAGGAATTGCCATGTGTCACATCTACCAATAGGAGCTGTCCACATCATGCAGACAGTGATGCGGGCACTCGAAGAAGGAACTAAACAGATAAAGAGAGAAAAGTCGGCTGGCAGCAACACATGGCCACCAATTCAGGTATGTAAAATGGGCATTTGGATAGTTTTGTTTTCATACTAGAGTTAGAGGAGGGTGGGTTGTTAATGTCTTGAGGTTGGGTTTTAAACATTTTGGTCATCAGATACTATAGAAAATGTTTTGTTTATAGACTACAGTCCTTAAAGTGGGGTTCCCACTTAAAAAAAAAAAAAAAGTCAGCAGCTACAAATACTGCAGCTGCTGACTTTTAATTGGACACTTACCTGTCCCTGGGTCCAGCGATGCGGGGGATCGAAGCCCCGCTCGTCCTTCCCTCCACTCGGCGGCGCCGGCTTTCTGACTGTGGGCGCCCGGCTGTGGCTTCACAGCCGGGCACCCACTGCGCATGCGCGAGCCCCGCCGCGCGCTGTCACTGGCCCCGCAATCACGTGTCCCAGATGATTGACAAGAGGGAGGGGAGAGAGGTGATCTCCCTTCCTGCGCCAAGAGAAGTGACGTCAGGAGCCCAGGCATCGAAGGAGGCAGTCTATGAGGGACCCCCTAGCAACAGGCATTTAGAGGTGAGTAAAAAAAAAATTTTTCTCCAAATGTTTTTTTTTTATTTTTTTTAAACACGTTACTAATTTTTTTTTTTTTTTGGGTTGGAACTCCACTTTAAAGGCATACAGTAAGTAACATTCCATTATTCTATTTCTTTTGAAAACAAAAGACACATAAACTATATACTGTACTGTACACATTCATTTTAGACAAAGTAATCAGCCAAATGCCATTGCTGCCTTCATAAATAATGTAATTGGGCTGGACTGAAACTTGCTATTCCTGGCTCACAAATCACAGAAACTCGAGCATCAGTATATACATTTAGTTTAAATGGCTTTATGATCACCTTAGCTATTACAATATAATGTGACACTGTTTATCTAGCTGTTTATAGTTAAAGCAACCCTGTTATTATGTACTGAAATTCAAAATAGTCAAACCCAGAACAGAAACAAGCGAATAATTACTTACCATTCCCACTCCTCACACCATCGGATTGACGCTTTGGGGGGGGGATTTACTAAAACTGGTGCACACAAAAGAGTTCAAAGCCGCATTACAGGTCGCACCCCATCAATGGCAATGGAACTGTTCTAATTGGAGCTACTCAAGTTGCTTAAAAAAGGTTCCTGCAATACTTTGGTGCAACTTCAACACAACTTGCATTGACTTCAATTAATGAAGTCGCATGCAAGCCACGATGAAGTCATGCAGGGATGTCGGATTTAAAGTCGATTGACTTTGAAGCCGTGACAGTGTGAACAGTTGTTAGAAGCCAATTGGTTACTATGTACAGCTGCCCCAGATTCTGTGTGCACCTGTTTTAGTAAATCACTCCCTTTGCCTGTGAGAAATCCCCAGCTGAAGTCAAAAGTAAAGCAGTTTTGAACTTCAGGGTCGCCCACAGTGCTCAGTGGACTGGGTCCTATAATGATATGGAGGTCAGAGGGAGAAACAAAAGAATACTGCAAGGGACCCAGTAGATTGATGTTCCCAGTTCCCAGAAGTGTCAGTTTTCCTTCAGACTTCAGCCAGGGATTTATCTCAATCCGAGCAGTGTCCCTGCCTTGCAGGATAGGTATAAATTCACTGGTTTCTTTTTCAGGAATAGCTACAGTATTATGAAATGTGATACTTAATGCCAGGGTTACTTTAACGAGTCAGTCCACCCAAAGCTGATATTTCAATTTTCGATAGACAACGGAGTGCTAAGCCACCCAAAGGTTTCTAATATTACTTGGGAACTTTGTTGGTGAGGTATCTGTGCTTGAGTTCCTGGGTCCGAACATCTGCTGTGGCCATTATGGGGTGTTCCCACACTGTTTGATGCTATTTATTTTATATCATGAAGGATGCAACAGGAGGAGCTGTAATACACAAAAGATAGGTAGGAATACCCAAATCTCCCTCTTGAAATATCCAAAATTTAAGAGAAGCCAGGGGCTGACTCGTATCACTTATCGGTGGACTAAGCCCAGTCACAGCCCCCCAAAGACCCCCACCCCTGCTACCTTTATGGATGTTGTGCCCAGCCGCTGAGCTCCTTCTCCTATCCCTGCACTGCACACAGCCTGGGCACAGGCAGCAGAACTCCTGCTCCCCACACAGCACACAGCTGAGATCAGATTCCTTTACACAAAGCCACAGTCTGCACAGTGTGTAGCTGGCCACTGTAGTTGCGCTGCCATTCTGACCAAGGAATTTCACAGGTCAAACTGCAACATAACAGACATCTATACACTGTGCAGATCATGACAGTGTGAAAGAGAATCTAATCTCAGCTATGTGCTGTATGGGAAGGAGGAGCTCTGCTGAGTGCACGGCCAGCAATGAACCCGTCCTCTGCCCTGCCAGCATTGATCCCTATCTTTTACCCTGCCAACAGTCAGGGCCGGTGCTACCATTAGGCAAACTAGGCAGCTGCCTAAGGCTCACTGCTGCCTAGGGCGCCCAGCCAGTGGTGTTCCTACTCTCTTTTCTCTGCAGCAAGTCTCAGCATCAGCAGGCAGCCGTGGCTAAATTCGCACATAGTATCAGAGGCGCAGCGATGACAGAGGACTGTGTCTGTCCCGAATCCTGAATGAATGGAAGCAAGAAAACATTCATTGATGGCCGCTGGTAGGCTATTTTTTATGGGCGCTGGTGAGGCTGCATTGATGGGCGCTGGTGAGGCTACATTGACGGGCGCTGGTGGTGCTGCATTTGATGGGCACTGGTAGGCTGCATTTGATGGGCGCTGGTGGGCTGCATTAGATGGGTGCTTCATTAAAAAGGTTGGGTATACATGGGCAGGGCAAAGGAGATGAAGTCAGGGGTGGAGGCGGGGGGCAAAATGAGGTTTCGCCTAGGGTGTCAAAAATCCTTGCACCAGCCCTGCCAACAGTGACCCCTGTCCTCTGCCCTGCCAGCGGTGATCCCTGTCTTCTGCCTTGTCAGCAGTGACCCCTGTTCTCCTCCCTATTGACCCCTTGTCATCTGCCCTACTGACCTGTAAACTCCTTAAACTCCTGTACACTCCCCTGCTGACCTCCCATCCCCTACCCTGTTGACACCCTGTACACTGCCCTGCTAACCCTTTTACATTGCACTACAAAATAATGGCCTCTGTACAATGCCCTACAAGCTGCTATCCTCTGCCTTAATGAGCCCCTTGTATACTGCCCTGCTGAACATCCATCCTCTGCCCCCTGACATTTTGTACTGCACCCCCACATCAGACAGGCTAGATCCAGCCCTGAAGCCAGTACTCTAAAGGATATTTTCAGATTGCTACAGATCCAATATTTAACTTACCGGAAAGCATAGGAGAAAAGTATAAGAGTAAAGGTGACTAAATGGTGCAGAATCATGACAACAGAGTCCTTTCTCCATGCATCCATGTACAGGGTTGCGTATGTTGAATGTGCGTAGAAACTGCCTTGAACCAAATACAGAAGGGCTATTTCCTTGGGAACATCTGCTCCTGATGTCCAACCTAGGATCCAGCAAAAGGCCACAAAAAAGAAAAAAAAATGAAACAATTAAACAGAGATCAGTTTAATGTTAATCAGGTTCAGCAACTGTTTTTTTTTTAAATGCAGAACTCCATAGATTTACCTTTCTTTCTCTCCCCCTGCTTCTCCATTAAACTGTAGGGAGCAAAAGGAAAACCAAGTGTAGGCTATGAGCCCCCAGTAACATAGATAATTTAGGGCTAAGGGGTCCATGTTTGACAACACTTACTAGCCAAGTACTGATATATGGAGTTAGTCACATGCTACTGCATGCCCAAAAGTATTGGATGTCTCCCGATGCTGAAAAGAGCAGCAGGGGAACTAAGGAAACGTAAGTATATGCTGGGGGGAGGGGGGGGTAATCAAACCGGAATGGGAAAAATATGGGTTTGCTGTAAAGGAGAACTCCCCAAAACACTTTTTTTTCAACTAAATAGGACACATAACATATATTTAAAAATCTTCAACCCTTTCGAGGGAGAAAATAAAACTTGTAACTATTATATCCATATGATTTAAAACATATCCTGTACATGTCCACTTCTGCTAGGCACATGTCAATGCTAAATAAGTCTGATAAAGAGAAAGGCAACTTCTTCTTTCTTGTATTTCATGCTTTCCCAAAACATAAAGGTAAATCAGTTTTTCTCCAGACGCCTGTGCTGCAGTATGCAGGTGTGACTACAAGTTCCATAAAGATGAATAGGAGAGAAGAGTTGGAACTGGATATTGTTCCTGCACCGTGAAGCACAGGCATTGGGAGTGATTGTGAATGTAAACATTGCCCAGTGCAGCAGAAAACCTGGCAGCAGGGGAGTTTCTAGGTCTGCAAAAGATATGGGGCTAGAGCCCATAGCAGCAGTCACCAACCTTTTTGCATGCCCGCGGGGGGAGACCGGTGGTAAACAATTTTTCACGGGCGATGGCTGGTGTTGGCGCTTCAATCATCATGGCACCATGGTTGATATGGTGTCAGGGTGATTGAAGTGCATTATTTCTATTGTTACATTCTAATATATAATGAAGTGGTTCAACTCACCATACTGCAGAATCAGTGGGAGCCCTGGGCGTGTCACTTGCCACATCTCCTGTCACCAGATGCAGCGTGTCACTTGCCGCCGTCACCTGCCACCATTTGCAGATTGCCACTTGCCACGTCTCCTACCACCATTTGCAGATTGTCACTTGCCACATCCCTTGCTACCATTTGCAGGCTGTCACGTGCCATGTCACCTGCCACCATTTGCAGATTGTCGCTTGCCACGTCTCCTGGCTCCATTTGCAGATTGCCACATCTCCTGCCACCATTTGCAGATTGTCACTTGCCATGTCACCGGCCACCAGATGTGGGTTGTCACTTGCCAACCTATGTGGATTGTCACTTGCCATGCCAGCCAGTGCCACCAAATGTGCATTGACGCTGCATTGGTGGAAGGCTGACAGCACTGGTCCATTTAGTGAGGGCAGGAGAGCGGTGATGCGGGGTGGGCAGTGAGAGATGATGTAATCTCGCTGCTCCCTGCTGCCCATCCGACATTGAAGCAAGGGGGTCTGGCTGCAAAGTGGAGCTCCACGATGACAGGAAGCACGTGACCTCCACTCCACTGTGCTGTGAGGGTGGAAGAGTGCTGATGTGTGGCGGGCAGTGAGAGATGATGTCATCTCTCTGTTGTTCGCCGCACCTCACTCCCAAATTGAAGAGGCCTGGCTGTGAAGAGCGCTGATGTGGATCGGGCGAAGAGAGATGTCATCTCTGCTCGTCTGCCCGCTCGCTTCTCTCCTCTGCCTCTCTCATGCAGTTAGCCCGCCCGCCGCTGGTTAGACAGGGACCCTGCAGCAAGAGACTCGTGGCTATGGAACCCAGATTCGGGGCTATAGCCCCAATAGCCACCCCCTAGCAACGCCCCTGCCTGGCAGAGTTAAGGGTAACCATTCCAAATTTTTGGTATACTAGTTAAGGGTCGGTAGGAAAACTTATACTGTTTATTTTTTAAAAGTTACACCTGTACTTTAGGCCAGCTGGCACATTTTCTAAAAAGTTTAAAATATAGGGAGCCTGAACTCTATATGTATGGCTAGCTTATAGGTCCAGGTAATGATCACCTGTCCAATTTAAAGCTTTTAATGATTTTACCAATTTGTAAACAACTATTTTACCTGTACTTTAGCTGTAGTTATGTATTGTTTTCTAAAGCTGAATATACTGTTTTTACGCTGCAGGTAACTTTCAATTACTAAAATATAAATGAAAAAGTACAGTGTGTAGCATCTGTCATGTGTTGGGAGGCTTCATCCTTGCTATCTATCCTCTTCTGTAAAAATGTGTTTGAATATATCAATGACTTTAGGGACTTAAAGTGTATTTCCACTTATGCAGGCAAATTGAGCTAACACCTACTTCGGGGGTCGGCAACCCATCGATCACGGGTAGATCACGTCCCTTCCCTGCCGACCCACAGAACCTGGACAAGAGCAGCGGTAGCATTTACTGGAACTGATCCCATTTCTCCTGCAGCCACTGAAAGCTGTCTCTCTTTCTCTCCCTCATGCACCTTTCAGCTGCTGCAGGAGAAAAGGGGATAGGTTCCAGTAAATGTCACGCCCACCGTGCTCCCTTTTCCCCCCCGCAGTGCTGCCGGCTTCCCTCCTCTCCCATCAGCTGCTGCAGGGGATCGTTTCAGAATAGAGAGTGGGGGAAGGGGCCAGTAAATGTGTCATTTACCGACCCCTTCCTTTTCTGAATGAACACTGCGAGCAATTGGCGTCGATCACTCATTGTGTTCATTCATAATTGACTTCAGTTTGAGAATGGACAGGAAGCTCTCCAGGAGCTATTCCTGTTCATTCATTCTGTGCAGTTGAGGCTGAAAAGATAGAGAATGAGGAGTGTGTCCTCAATCTACTTTCTCTGTCTCAAAAGTGAGATAATCAGGGGTCTGTTTAGACTGCTGATATTTCGCCTCCCAACAGGGCTGCTTAAAAAATTGTAAAAAAAAATGAAAGAAATTGTACAAATAACAAAAAAAATTAAAAAATTTAAAAATTAAAAACTACGGACACAAACCACTGCTCTACTGACATCCTCCTCTGCCCTACTGACAAAGTCCACTGGCTGACACCATCCACTGCCCTACAAACACCAACCTCTGCCCTACTGACACATCCACTGCTTTACTGACATGGTCCACTGCCTGGACTGTACTGACTGACATTGTCCATTTTTAAGGTAGGCTACTTTTATATTTTTACATTTGTTTTATTATATTTTTCAAAGTTTTTTTTACTATTTAGTTAGGTGTTGCTAGGTAATTTCTTTAAAATAGGGGGGCACCAAACCCCAGTGATCTTTGAACTCTTTCATGTTGTTCAGGTTGCCTACCCCTGACCTACTTTATATTTGTGCTCCCATTCACATAGCGTAAATTTAAAAAAAAATGAAAAATTGCAGCTTATCTTTTTTGATGCTCTATTCTACAACCTCCAGTAAGGAAAAATCCTAAATAGTTCTCTTTGTTTATAAGGGGGCTGGCTGGCTCTATTTACCATCATTAACCCTGTTTTTTGTGAAGGAAAATATTCCATATCAATTGTAACTAGATTTAAACACTGTCTGCCCTAGCAAAGGGTTAAACATTTAGAGGCTAAACTTCCATTGTGTGTTAAACAGGACAGACATTGTTTAAAAAAAAAGGAGTCAGCCATGACACCTTCTCCTAAGAAACATCTAAAAAGGTAAGAAATCTAAAAAAAAAAAATGTAGGTATGCTGTGTGAATGGGAACACATACCAAATATATAATGGGGCTTTCTCAAATTTGACTTAAAGAGTAGAAATACACTTTAAACTAGCACAGGCTGCTCCATGTCTGGTATTAGTCAGTAGACATACAGTATCTCACAAAAGTGAGTACACCACTCACATTTTTGTAAATATTTTATTATATCTTTTCATGTGACAACACTGAAGAAATTACACTTTGCTATAATGTAAAGTAGTGAGTGTATAGCTTGTATAACAGTGTAATTTTGCTTTCCCTTTAAAATAACTCAATACACAGCTATTAATGTCTAAACCACTGGCAACAAAAGTGAGTACACCCCTAAGTGAAAATGTCTAACTTGGGCCCAAAGTCTCAATATTTTGTGTGGCCACCATTATTTTCCAGTACTGCCTTAACCCCTTTCGGGCATGGAGTTCACCAGAGCTTCACAGGTTGCCACTGGAGTCCTCTTCCACTCCTCCATGATAACATCACGGAGCTGGTGGATGTTAGAGACCTTGTGCTCCTCCACCTTTCATTTGAGGATGCCCCACAGATGCTTAATAGGAATTCGGTCTGGAGACATGCTTGGCCAGTTCATCACCTTTACCCCCAGCTTCTTTAGCAAGGCAGTGGTCGTCTTGGAGGTGTGTTTGGGGTTCTTATTATGTTAGACTACTGCCCTGCGACCCAGTCTCTGAAGGGAGGGGATTATGCTCTGCTTCAGAATGTCACAGTACATGTTGGCATTCATGGTTCCCTCAATGAACTGTAGCTCCCCAGTGCCGGCAGCACTCATGCAGCCCCAGACCATGACACTCCCACCACCATGCTTGACTGTAGGCAAGGCAAGACACACTTCTTTGTACTCCTCACCTGGTTTCTGCCACACACGCTTGACATCATCTGCACCAAATAAGTTTATCTTGGTCTCATCAGACCACAGGACATGGTTCCAGTAATCCATGTCCTTAGTCTGCTTGTCTTCAGCAAACTGTTTGCAGGTTTTCTTGTGCATCATCTTTAGAAGAGGCTTCCTTCTGGGACGACAGCCATGCAGACCAATTCGATGCAGTGTACGACATATGGTCTGAGCACTGACAGGCTGACCCCGTACCCCTTCAAACTCTGCAGCAATGCTGACAGCACTCATACATCTATTTCCCAAAGGCAACCTCTGGATATGATGCTGAGCATGTGCACTCAACTTCTTTGGTCGACCATGGCGGACCTGTTCTGAGTGGAACCTGTCCTGTCAAATCACTGCATGGTCTTGGCCACCATGCTGCATCTCAGTTTCAGGGTCTTGGCAATCTTCTCATAGCCTAGGCCATCTTTATGTAGAGCAACAATTCTTTTTTTCAGACACTCAGAGAGTTCTTTGCCATATGGTGCCATGTTGAACTTCCAGTGACCAGTATGAGAGAGTGAGAGCGATAACAGCTAATTGAACGCACCTGCTCCCCATTCACACCTGAGACCTATTAACACTAATGAGTCACATGACACCGGGGAGGGAAATGGCTAATTGGGCCCATTTTGGACATTTTCATTTAGAGTGTACTCACTTTTGTTGCCAGCGGTTCAGATATTAATGGCTGTGTTGAGTTGTTTTGAGGGGATGCCAAATTTACACTGTTATACAAGCTGTACACTCAATACTTTACAATGTAGCAAAGTGTAATTTCTTTAGCGTTGTCACAGGAAAAGATGTAATAAAATATTTACAAAAATGTGGGGGGTGTACTTACTTTTGTGAGATACTGTATGTTCCTAAAAGAAAGCAAACAGAAATGAGGTGTGGACATGAGTCAATATCTAAGAGATCAGACTGCTCAATGCAAGCCCTAAGGCCCTTTTCAAACAGGCTTTCCAATCAGGTCCACCTGTCGATTTTTCAGGTGGACCTGATCGGAAGCTCCGTGTAGGGTTATGGCAGTGGTTCTCAACTCTTGTCCTCAGGACCCACTAACAGGCCAGATTTTAAGTATTGAACAAAGAAAATGACTCCTGGGCACAAGTGGTCAACCAGATATATGGAAAAATGACACAGGCCTTGCTGCCCTCAAGGATGGGGAATCCTAGCAAACAAAGAAATAAAAAGAGAGAGGGGCGCACCAGCCATTGGCATTATCTTTTGTAAAACATTTATTGAATAAAATGATAAAAGAAATTACTCACAAGCAGTTGTAAAATCAGGTGCCATAAAACTCGAGCAACAACAAGCAGCAAGTGGTTATAGCGATGAGCGAAGCCTTCCAAAGGTCTTAGAGGAACATACAGGCATCACTACTAGCTAAACTAACTAAGCTAGTAGTGATGCCTGTATGTTCCTCTAAGACCTTTGGAAGGCTTCGCTCATCGCTATAACCACTTGCTGCTTGTTGTTGCTCGAGTTTTATGGCACCTGATTTTACAACTGCTTGTGAGTAATTTCTTTTATCATTTTATTCAATAAATGTTTTACAAAAGATAATGCACATGGCCGGTGCGATCCTCTCTCTTTTTATTTCCAGATTTTAAGTATTACCTTTGGGGAGATGCAGACTAGAATACTGCAATCACTGAGCAGCAAATGATATCACCTGTGATGTATTTCAGTTATCTTGCAAACCTGGCCTGTTAGTGGGCCCTGAGGACAGGAGTTGAAAACCACTGGTCTATGGGCAGGTGGATGTAAATAGACTTGTGTCTATTTATATCTACCTGCCTTGGAGTCTGTCCAGGTCTGGAAAAAAATGGAAAAGGATTTCAGTTCTTGACCTAAGTGTGATTGATTGGAGGTAGCCTGATGTAAATGGTCACAGGCTCCTTTACACTGGTGGTCAGTAGAAAGTGCACCCTATATTGAAGATCAGTGGAGAAGGGTCCGATTAAGCCGGCCATAGATGGTTCAAATCTCAGCTGGTTTAGCAGGGAGTGGCCAAGATTCAAACCATTTATGGGCAGGCTGATTGTACCCAAGTTTATTGCCAGTGGCTATAACCGCTAGCAATAATCACTGTGTTCTCTCGGCAGGGACGGTTCACGGTGCCTATCCCTCTGGGAGAACACAATAGCTTAGCGGGAGCGAATCCTCCATCATCACTGGCTGTGATGATAGTGGAATCAAGCGATTTCCGTGGTTGCAGAAAAGAAAATCGCATCATCTATGACCTCCCTTACAATGGCGGTCAGCAGAATAGAGCCCCATACATTGATGTTAGAAGGACAAGGGCCCTCACACTGGTGGACAGCTAGAGGAAAAACGTCCTTCAAGTTAGTGGTTTCAATAGAGTTTAGTCAAGGAACCCCTAGAAACCTCTGAAGGAATCCTAGAGTTCCCTGAAAATTCCATGAAAATCTTCCATATGTACATCTTTACACATACCGCGGAAGGCAGAGAGTGGATTGCGAAAGAAGTTGTGCTTGGTGAAGAAGAGAAGGTACGAGCAATAGGACCATGATGCACAGTAGAAAAGGAATTTCCAGGCACTCTCAGGAACTTTCTCTGCTTCTTTTGGCCGCAATCGGCACCATTTACCAAATGGCTGTAAAGAGATGCAGAAACACATACTATGGGTTCAGAGCCAAAACACATATAAGATACATTTGTGGCAACAAAAAGAAAAACTACTGAAGAAAATGTTGTGCATTAAAAGAGCTTTTGAGCTACATCACAATGCACATGAGGCTTCAGAAAGCTTTAAGTGCCTAAGGAATTGCTCTGCAGTGATTAATTAGGACACATCATGCTTAAAGCAGTGAATCAGAGACTTCACAATGATTGAAGTCATCTGTGCCAAGAAATCTGACAGTATCTACACACAGCTGTTCTGCAATGCAATGAAACAGACTCTCTCTATTGACTGGATAATGTCATTGATAACCCTACTAAGAGAACCAGAGCTATATAAATACCCCCCTAGTCAACACCTCCGCTAGTCAAGATGTAGTGTGAATGAAAGTTTACAGTTTGTGAGCCTGGAAATAAGTGGAGTCTCTAGGTTCTTTTCTGCTGTCAGTTTGCTATGTTTAGGATGGGAGGTAATTGTACCTCTTGTAACCCTCAGCAGTTTTCCTGTGCTATTCCCTGAGGTCTAAATTTAGTCACTAGCTATCAGGAGATATAAACAAGGGACATAACAGTACTTTTCATACAGCACATATACAGTGGGTATAGAAAATAATCACCCCCCCCTCATTTTTAAATTAAATGAATCACATTTTGTTGCTTTGCAGCCTGAAATGAAGATGGACACAGTTTTTGTTTTATTCAGCTGTATTTACTCAGTGCAACTTATAACATCAAAGTGAAAGATATAACACCAACATAATAAAAAAATAATCAAAAAAATGATCACCCCTCTCCTAAAATTGACTTAAACGTAAACTCAATCAGGTGTAGCTAATAACCTTATCAATGCCATTTGACTTTCAACTGTGATCAGCTGTGGTCATTTTGATTAGCTCGGCATGAAAAGAGCTTTAACAGGCTTTATATTTGGTGAAATAATGTATACTAAGAGGCCGTCTTTAAACACCCATCATTTTCTACTTCCCTACCTTTCCAGCAACCACTATGCGACTTTATGTCCTAAAGTGGATATTTATTTCATTCAATTGCTTCTATTACAGGGGCACACTTTTCCCCTATGTACAGTATGCAGCAATACCAACTTGAGCGCCAATTAAAAGGTCTCCCTCTATGCGATAAGCGCAGCTTTTACCCATTCAGGTGGGTCTGTGTGTTTTTTTTTTGCTTGTTTGTTTTTTTTCTTATATGCTAAATACTTAATAGAAAAAAAGAGGGAAAATACAGCGCTGTGTAAAATGGAAATAGAGAAATAGCTGCCAACACAGCTGTAGACTAAAAGCAATATGTGTAAGTGTAAAATGTGTAGCGCTATTAAACCACCTAAGAAAAATGTGTAACCATTGAAGGCAATCAAGCTAATGACACGGTAATGCAATCAATAAAGTTAGTAACATTATTATGGTGTAAGGCTCCATTCACACTAGCGCGTTTTTTGATGCATTTTGCAGAAATGCATGGGAATTTTGCATGTTCACATCAATGCTTTTTTGTATCTCTGCGTTTTTGGAAAGGGTCGGGGACTTTTTTTCATGCAAAAAGCAGCGTTTTGCATGTAATGGATTTCAATGGACAAGCATCAAAAACGCAAGTGCACCGTTTTTGCAGCGTTTTTGCAGCGTTTTTGGTGCGTTTTTGCCGGTTTTTTTTTTTTTTTTGTAATTTTTTTTTAAGACTGTAAAAAAAAATAAAAAAAAAAAAAAAAAACGCAAATCGCGGCAAAAACGCGGCAAAAACGCTACAAAAACGCTGCTCAAAAATGTGCCAAGCATGAAAAAAAAACCTCCAAAAACGCTCAAAAGCAACATGCATAGGTGTGAATCGAGCCTTATAATGGAAAGTGCTATGTGAACAACACAATATACAAATGGGTACATAAATATCTGTCCTAATATAAAGATACCATAACTAGTACTGGGTGAATAAAGTGCTTATAGTGACATAACTGATACTAGATCAAGAAAGTGCTTATAGTGAAAAAACACAAAGTCCAAAATTGGATGATCAAAAAAATAGATAATCAAAAAAAAAATTAACCAAGAAAATGATTTGGTTAATAAGAGTGCTTAAAGTGCCATGAACCAAAGTCCAAGGATTGAAAGTGTGATCCAAAGAAACTTGAACAAAAAATTCAGCCAAAGGGTGACACTCCAAAAGAGCAAAATATTTAAAGGTGCCACCACCGATGAACAAAGGGGAGGCTTACCAGATGTCAATGACTTAGAGAGGCTTATACCACCCAAGTCACAAAGGCTTATTGGTCAGCTAGCTCGATGGATACAACAGGCTCGACAGGTACAGCTGGTCCTGGATCAAAACGGTAACTTCACACAAACGTTCTCAGGAGGCTAATATTTTAGTGAAACGGGTCGACGAGCAAGTTTTTGTGGGCATTACTGGATCAGAAATTTTTCTTTTACCTTACAGTATTAAATTAATCTTTGTATCGTAGGCCCAGTCCTCTATAACTGTATTATTGGTAACTGGTAACCGTGTCCATACAGGGTGTTGTTTGTATGTTGTTTATATGTTTTTTACTATGTTGTAATAAAATTTATACTTTTTTACTGATTCTCTCTCTCATTATGTGCCCACAAAGTCTGTTAATTTTTTTGACTTGGTGATTCCTTGAATATATATTTTGGATGTTGGCATGGTGAGGGCCTTCCCTACTTCTATTATTAAGAAGTGGCAGGTATTTCATACAACACAGACCCTCCCTGGATCAGGACATCGCTCCAAACTGGATGAAAGAGCCAGGGGGAAACTGGTCAGAGAGGCTACCAAGAGGCCTGAGGCAGTTGCAGGAATAACAATATCACAAATTCTCAACAAATGTGGCTTGTATGGGAGGGTTACAAGAAAAATGCCACTCCTTAAGAAAGGCCACATGCAGTCACGACTGAGCTTTGTCAAAATGCACTTTGAAGATTTTGAGACCACATGGAAAAAGGTGTTATTGTCAGATGAGACTAAAATTTGAATTTAGCCAAACGATATGTCTTGCAGAAATCCAATACTGCTCACAATCCAAATAACACAATCCCAAGAGTAAAGCATGGATTTGGTAATATCCTGTTATGGGGATGTTTCTCTGCTTCAGTACTTGTCAGGATATAAGGAAAACTGGATGGGGCAAAATACCGTCAAATTACATGGTTACATAGTTAGTCTGGTTGAAAAACGACACAAGTCCATCTAGTTCAATGGACTTGTTCTTGAGGAAAATCTGCTGCCCTCTGCCAGAAAGTTGTCAATGGGAAGACAGTTTATCTTCCAACATGACAATGACCCAAAGCACACAGCACAAATGACCACACAGTGGTTGAAGGAGAAAAAGGTGGATGTCCTTGCATGGCCTAGTCAGAGACCAGACTTAAATCCCATTGAAAATCTGTGGAATGACTTGAAGACTTCAATCCACAAACGGTCACCATCAAATTTAACTGAACTTAGGCGGGAATGAAAGCAAAAGGTGGTTCAACAAAAAATACTGACACAAGGGGCTGATCCTTTTTCCAGCTCAGTGATTCTGTTTTTGATTTTTTTTTTCTGACATGTTGGTGGTATAGCTTTCACTAGGATGTTATAAGTTACACTGAATAAATACAGCTGGATAAAACAAAAACTGTGTCTGTCTTCATTTCAGGGTGCAAAGCAACAAAATGTGATTATTTTAAAGTGGGGTTGACTCTTTTTCCACTGTAGAAGGACCTGCATTTTACAACATGCTCTATATAAGCTATTTACAATGGAACTAGTCCCGGCATACCTCAATATCATTTCATTTACAAGTGTGCTGTGGTAATCTGCATGTGTTTAATGTGAGGTACAGATATGCATACAATATACAAATTTTGTAAGGGGCTTCCAACTCACCACAATGCACAAAAAGAAAAAACAGACATGCACCATTTTTTAAAGCAGCACACCACAATAAATGGCAATTCATTGCACTGTTGCATGCATTTTGATAGCATGCAGTAACATTTTTACCATGCATTACCATCATGCACTAGCCTAAAACAGGGTCCATAAATTGAATCTGTAGGTATCAAACCCAAAATCAAAAATGTAATATATTGCAGCTTACCAATCATTAGATGTGGTGGCTGTGTTAGTTTTCTTTTTTGGGCTTTTTTTCCCCTCTGTTTTCACCTGGTGATCTGGCCAGTAACACACCTCCTGTATTAGAGTGCCCCCACTCTGGATAAATACTCACAGGGGGGCACCTTTGGACAGCAGCATTGTCAGTCTGGGAGTGTTAAATTTACTAGCAATTTTTAATGCACAAACTGAAGCCAAACTCAAGTTCACATTTTAAAAGCAGGTACAGTCCAAGGGACTAAGTCAGGATCTCAGTCTACTTGTCCCTCATGACAATCTACTTGTCTTGTCTATAAAATTTCTTTTTTTTTTTTAACCAAAACCGTATTGTGAAGGGTTGATGTTTTTATTAGTCAGAGGTGCTTTTAGGAATGTCTGGGGCTTTTAAAAACGAAAGGAGCTCTATGGCAACTTCAACTTTTAGGCTGGGTTCACATATATGTGAATTAGATGCATTTTTAATCTCATCCAGTTCGTATAACATGTGAATGTTAACGGATTTCAATGGAGCCGGTTCACACATGTGCGGGCCGCTGTGGTGCGGTTTTGAAAAGGGTCCAGTGCGTTTTTTTGGGTTTGGTTCAGGTGCAAATTCAAGGAAAAATTTGCACCTGAACCAGTGAACAGAAACGCACTGGAGTCTGGATTGCAAACCGCAGCTTCATATACAGTATGTGAACCCCCAGCCTTAATGTTTTTAACATTGCGCTGTTTATCTCCTACTCACCTTGCTGCCTGGGTGCTCATCAGGAATGGGGAGTGTCGGGCTCTCTTAACGCTTAGCAGAAGCTCATCTGCTGAGCGAGTAAATAAGGTGGCGGCCCCAATGAGAAAAAAAAAAAGCGTTATTCCTTCAGGTTACCTTCGCACATGGAAGCACTCGGGTGCTCAGTACAAGGACATGCTGAGCAGTCAAATCAAGCTCCCTTAAGGGGCAAAAAAATGCATCCCCACTTACTGGCTGGATCTCCAGATGAAAAAAGAAGAAAAAAGGCCTAAAAAAGAAAACTAATGCAGCCCTCACATCTAAGAAATGGTAAGTTGCAATATAATAAAAGTTTTCTTTTGGTTTTAATACTGCTTTAATTGTATGTTTGAAATAACACATTTGTAAAGTTATACCTGCTAAAAGAAGAGGCACTATACTTACCTTTCCAGCAGCCTGTTTGTTGAGAAGCTGCCTCTTTGATCTTCCCTGGCCGCTGTTTCTCCCTCTTCACACTGTGGTTCCTCCCACCAGCTTGTATGTCCTGTAGTGAATGAACCAGAGGAAGAAACCACATCATGCGGGAGGAGAAGCAGGTATTCCACTTACCCGGAAGTGTGGAATACACACAGTGGCCTGGCAGCCACGAAAAAGACAACATTTCAACAAATGGGACACAAGAAAGGTGTGTATAAAGTCTCTTCTTTTAGCAGGTATGTAATTTGATATTAGTGACACAATACTGATTATAGGTGTAGCAATAAAGAGAAATGTATATAATACTTGTAAAAAATGTAAAAATACTTACCTCTACTGCCACCAAACACCACTATGATCAAGAGAAAGTGCTAGTGAGGAAACCTTTCAACCTCCTGAGTCCCCCAACTGGATTCCTTGGTTCCTCCTGCTGACCCTTACATCACTACTGTTACCCAAGAGCTTGCTTTGCAGCTCAGGGTGTCTCAACAAAACCTAGTACTCGGCCCTTTGAAAGCTTATCAGTCAGTTCTCCAATGAAATTGAGTTTTGGAAACAATGGTACAGCAGTGGCCGGCAGCCACTTATGCGGTGCTACTTCCACCACCTGTTTTTTTACTTTTTTTTAAATTGATGAATGGCAACTTTACATTGTAGGACTGTGCTGCAACTGGTTGGCAAGCGTTTGGGTTGCGATGCAGCCCTATTGATATCAATGGGCAAGTTTGACATGCAGCGCCGTCTGTCAAACTATGCAAGCCTGAGTTAAAATGGCTGCAGCCATGAAGAAAAGCATTGTGGCTGCAGCATGCTTAAACCCCTGTCTAACATTCTAATGTTAGAATTCCTATGGGAGGCCAAGGCGGCTGGTAAAACTTCAGCTCAGCTATCAGCTACTAGTTTTTCCTGCCCCCCCACCCCCCGGCAACCAGTGTGAAGGGGCCCTAAATGCTGCAATAATGACTCAAATTAGACACTAAACTCTCCCTTTAATGTGTGTTATAATAACTATATTCAAAGCTGTAAAGTTTTATCAATATGCACTTCTAAGTGTGGATGAAGTAGCCATCATGGGGATAGATATAAACATCCAGCCCAAAGCATATTCACTTTGCTTTCGGGAACCAACACTTTCCCAGCATGCATGACTAACCACTGGTAGGCTCAGGACCACATGCACTTTTGAATAAAGGTTCTTCCTATAACTTTTCACACATAAGGAGAAGAGGGAGGATATGTGATAATGACTATACTGTACACTGCAACTTAAAGGAGCAGTCCAGTCTGGGCTCGTTTTGGCTGGGCTTCTCCTATGGGTCACAGGAGTGTAATTCGTTTTGCACTCGTGTGACCCGTTTTCGGCAGAGAGCGGTCTGAAGTCCACTTTCTGCTGACGTTACACAGTTAGTCTGGTTCCGCCAGCTGCCTGGTCGGATGGTGGTCTCAGCCTCTCAGCGAGCCACAGTGAGCAGAGCAGGAGAGCTGCTGATTGACAGTCAGCAGCTCTCCGCTCGGGGAGGTGAGAGAACGGAGCCATCTGCGATGTTCAATCGCTCGGTTCTCAGTGCAGAGGCAGTGGGGGACAGAAGCAGCATCGGACCGAGTATGAGTCTGCAATAACCCCCAAACCCATACTTCTCTTTTAATCTAGGCTGTAGTATTATGCCTCGTGTACACAGGCAGGAAAAAAAGCCACTTTTAGAGGAGTTTTTCACAGCTTCATTTTAACCAAATGTCTACATTGTGGCATTTAGATTCGTTTTTCAGAGCACTGTTTGGGGGCATAAAAAAAATGTCCCAAACCTGCGTTTGGAGAGGCACTTACTGGCATAATTTACACACATAAACATGCATAAATGCATGGGATCGCAGGCTGCAAAAACCCCTCCTCTCCCCCAGCTTACACCAAATAAAACACTAAGAACAAACATATGGCTTGAATAAAGGCCGTGGCACCTTTATTGGTAATAATATACAAATTGTAAAGGAATAAATCAGCGTGAATGAGTATAAAAAGCACTCAGCAGCTGAACACCAGGGTCAACAATCAAATCCCTAAAGTAAACAAATGTGCAGATGGTGCAGCGCTAAATAAAATGATACAATCAATAAATTAAATCATTCAGGTTCATAGGGAGCACAGGTAGTCCATAAAACATCCAATGAATCCAATGACTCAAATGCGGTGAAACTACATGCTAACATCAATACCTAATCAGTGTACTATATCAGTGTCCGTGGAGCATAAATTAAGTAAAATCATTCAAAGTTCAAATATAGCACAGAGAGTCCATAAGTCATCCAGTGAATCCAACCACTCGAGTGAGATGAAACTACATGCTGATATCAGTGACTAATCCGTGTACCCTCCACCAGTACAAAGAATGGCCTCTCATCTGGTACCAGGGACCCTTTAGTTATAGAGGGTCATACAGGCGTTCCCTTACGGGTCAATTGGGGATGGAGCACAGCAGTATATCAAGAGATGCTCTTGTCTCCTGTGAATCGTCCACATCCACCTTAATGAACACAGCTTCTGGGTGATTTTTACTCAATTCCTCAAAGAAAGGTGCAATCATTTTGCATGGTCCGCACGTTTGGGTCCAGCATCAGCCAAGACTTGTTTAAACTCCTCATCTCTCCAAGACAGGTGTATTCACTGAGGAGGAATTGGTGAATACACCTGTCTTGGAGAGATGAGGAGTTTAAACAAGTCTTGGCTGATGCTGGACCCAAACTTGTTGTCGTAGATTTTACTGCTACATGGTGCGGACCATGCAAAATGATTGCACCTTTCTTTGAGGAATTGAGTAAAAATCACCCAGAAGCTGTGTTCATTAAGGTGGATGTGGACGATTCACAGGAGACAAGAGCATCTCTTGATATACTGCTGTGCTCCATCCCCAATTGACCCGTAAGGGAACGCCTGTATGACCCTCTATAACTAAAGGGTCCCTGGTACCAGGTGAGAGGCCATTCTTTGTACTGGTGTAGGGTACACGGATTAGTCACTGATATCAGCATGCAGTTTCATCTCACTCGAGTGGTTGGATTCACTGGATCAGTGTTTCTCAACTCCAGTCCTCAAGGCGCACCAACAGGTCATGTTTTCAGGATTTCCCTCAGATGAAATGGCTGTGGTAATTGCTAAGGCAATGAAACTGATCAAATCACCTGTGCAAAATAGTGGAAATCCTGAAAACATGACCTGTTGGTGCGCCTTGAGGACTGGAGTTGAGAAACACTGCACTGGATGACTTATGGACTCTCTGTGCTATATCTGAACTTTGAATGATTTTACTTAATTTATGCTCCACGGACACTGATATAGTACACTGATTAGGTATTGATGTTAGCATGTAGTTTCACCGCATTTGAGTCATTGGATTCATTGGATGTTTTATGGACTACCTGTGCTGCATATGAACCTGAATGATTTAATTTATTGTTTATATCATTTTATTTAGCGCTGCACCATCTGCACAATAATAATATACAAATATTTTAATCAATTATCTTAACCACGCATTGAATAATGAGTACATTTTCAGGAAAAAACCTGCTCAGTCATAGGACTCGAAATAACCATATTTCAACTGTAGCCCCCCCTTGATCCAAGGGTGACACACCACAAAAAGTGCCTGGGACAGGGAGGAGTGTGGGGGGGGGGGGTCCAGTGTCCAACCTACAGCAAGAGGCCCAGGTATGTCTTATATACCTGGCCAGATGTGTTCTGGAATCTTTCGCAGGTCACATGTTTTACCTAGACCATTCAGGTAACACCTGTACAGGTAACTCAGCAAAATTTAAAGAGACAGTACCAGATAAATTACAGCAAGCGGTAATATATTCATTTATTTAAACAGGCAGGGGAGGGGCAGCGGCCGTGAACCCATGCACGTGGGCACATATGGCGCCCCCTTAGGTAATTCTAGTTCCACAAGAATGAGTTTACATGTATATGCTTCTAAACAGCTTTCAATGTGCATAAATGCACATAAACATTTTTTAAACTGGATTTTTATATCTTTTATATATTTATATATATATATATATTTATATTTTTATATATTTATATAGGAGTATTTTAATACGCCCATATGCATGAGTCCCTAAAGCTTAATGGAAGCTCCACAACTTTTTTAATGGGACCTCAGGAGCTATTAGCCATAATATATACACCTATGCACAGCATATTAGCGCATTATGGTTGTCTCACCTGTCAAACAATCCCCTCTAACACTGCACTGTAAACACTTCCGCTCATCTTGGGCGCTTCCATCTTCTGCTGGTCATCCTTTTCAGGTTGTGATTGTTGAGCCACTTGATTGGCCAGACTGCGATGACGTCACTCCCAAGCATGTGAACAGGAGTCACATCATCACAGTAACAGAGTGGTGGCGTAATATACACTGAGCTCGGCTCAGTGTACGTAAATGTCGATATGCAGTTATAACATTCCTATTTCTTAATCAATATACAGTCATGGCCAAAAATATTGGCACCCCTGCATTTCTGTCAGATAATGCACCACTTCGCCCAGAAAATTGTTGCAATTACAAATGTTTAGGCATTCTCATGTTTATTTCTTTTGTTTGTATTGGACAAAATTATTGGCACCCTCAATTTAACCACTTCAGTCCCGGAAGGATTTGCCCCCTTAATGACCAAGCCATTTTTTGCGATACGGCACTGCGTCGTTTTAACTGACAATTGCGCGGTCGTGCGACATTGTACCCAAACAAAATTCATGCCCTTTTTTTCCCCACAAAAAGAGCTTTCTTTTGGTGGTATTTGATCACCTCTGCTTTTTTATTTTTTGCGCTATAAACAAAAAAAACCCGACAATTTAAAAAAAAAACAAAACAATATATTTTCCTTTCTGCTATAACACACATCCAAAAAATATATATAAAAAAACAAATGTATTCATCAGATTAGGCTAATATGTATTCTTCTACATAGTTTTGGTAAAAAAAAAAAAATCACAATAAGCGTATATTGATTGGTTTGCGCAAAAGTTATAGCGTCTACAAAATAGGGGATAGATTTATGGACTTTTTTTTTTTTTTTATGTTTTTACTGGTAATGGCGGCAATCTGCAATTTTTTTGCAGGACTGTGACATGAGTTTCTTACATCTCTCTATTGGAATTGTGGACCACTCTTCTTTCGCCAACTGCTCCAGGTCTCTCAGATTGGAAGGGTTCCTTTGCCCAACTGCTATTTTGAGATCTCTCCACAGGTACTCTATTGGATTTAGATTTGGACTCATTGCTGGCCAGTTTAGTACTCTCCAGCGCTTTGTCTTAAACAATTTCTGGGTGCTTTTTGATGTGTGGTCATTGTCCTGCTGTAAGACCCATGACATCTAACGAAGACCCAACTTTCTGACATTGGGCCCTACATTGGACACCAGAATTCTTTGGTAGTCTTCAGATTTCATAATGCCATGCACACAGTCAAGACATCCTGGAGCAGCAAAACAACCCCAAAACATCAGTGAACCTCCACCATGTTTGATTGTAAAAGACTGTATTCTTTTCTTTAACCATTTCACTGCCAAGTCCGTACGCAGTACAGACCTACAGAAGTGCCTGCAGGTGGCTAAGTCAGTACGGCGTATGGACCGCTTTTCTCCCTCTCCTATAAGCTTATGGTCACTTCAATGACCATAAGCTTATAACAGAATCATTCAGCAGACTCTGCTGAACAATTCTATAACTCTGATCAGCGGATTACAACCCACTGATCAGAGTTATTAACCCCTAATATGAACGACCCCCCCACCCGCCCATGCCGCCGCTTCCCTATCCCCTGCCTCTCCACCCCCACCGCACCCTTCCATCTAAAACTGCCCCCCCCCACACTCCTCTCCTATCCCCTTCACATCACTTCTTACCCCCCAGCACTAATTACTCCCCCCTCCACCCGATCCGGCCCCCCCTGCAAACCCGATCCCCGCAGCCACCATCATTAACCGGCATCCCTCCTCTTCCACTCCCGCCAGCTTCAGGTGCTGCATGGGGCTTGGGGGGGAGAGATGTGCCCCCACACCAGTCAGATCACCCCCCCAACTGCCCCCGCACCCCTGACCCATGGCTGCTCTCAGCGGCATCTCTCTTTCTCTCCCTCCGCCTGCAGCTTCTCCCTGCACTGATCTCCGTCCTCTGTCAGGCTGGGGGGGAGGGGGAACGGTGCGGGTGGGTGTGAAGTTGGGGCTTGAGGGGCTTTAGTAAACATGTGTTTACTAAGCTCCCCCCTGTAGAAGAGAAGGTGCATGCTATATGCCCACTGACAGCTGATATATTGTAACCGCGAGTGTGACAACGTATCAGACTGTCATTATTATGAACGAAATAAATCTCTATACAGATTCACATTCATTCAAATAAAGTGCTGCAGAGAAAAGGGACTATGTTCAGTTCCTTTCTCTGTCTCAAAAAAAGAGATATGGGGGGCTGTTTAGACCTCTGATATCTTACCAAAGACCCCCCCACAAAAAAAATTGGTGGCACACAGAGACACACAACAGAAAGGTTGAGTAAATTTTTCACCATTTTAACAGGTTGCCGGTGTGATTTCTATATTGTCAGCGTCTGTTAATTGATACAGGTTTAATTACAAATTACAGGGGCATCACAAATTGGGAATGCAAATATTTCTTACAATTTTGAGAAAGTGCCAATAATATTGTCCAGTCCATTTTTTGGAGTTTTACATGAAATGTGTCAGATTTGGCTTTTTGTTTCTCCATTTTTTTGTGTCATACCAATACAAACAAAAGAAATAAACATGAGAATGCCTAAACATTTGTAATTGCAACAATTTTCTGGGCGAAGTGGTGCATTATCTGACAGAAATACAGGGGTGCCAATATTTTTGGCCATGACTATGTCCATGTGTTCTTTCACAGCTATTCCCTTTGGTTAAATATGCAAATATAGTTCTACAGTTGTTTCTTTAAAAAAAAAAAATGAATGGAAAGAAGGAAAAAAATAAAATGTAGTTTTATATACAAAACCCTCATTGTTAGAAATGGAAAATACAATTTGTCAAAGGATGTAGGGGAAATTCTCATGAATTGTTGCTGTGCTTTACACACTTGAATCTGACAGCCCACGCTAACACTGCATACATCCTGCTAACCACTGTGGTATGACTACCTCCGCTTTAAGCTGATTCAAGCCTGCTTAGCATGTGCAAGTTGTAAAGCCTGTGCTCAGTGTGTCAGGACAATGGAGTTACAGTTTCTCACGAAATCACAAAGAAACAACTTATCTGTATTTAAAGCGGAACTTCAGTCATTTTTTCATCTCTCCATCTATTAAATCTTCTGCCCTTGTTGTTTTAACTTTGGATAGTAAAACATTTTATTTCTGCCAGTAAATACCTTATACAGCCCACTTGCTGTTTCTTGTCTGGTCATTAGTCTAGGCTTATGACATCATGTACAGCTCTCTCTCTCACTCTTGTGTCAGGAAGAGAGGGGGATGAGTCATAAGAGGGCCAATGAGAGCTGCAGAGCTGGAGGTGTGTGGCTGTGTAAATCCTGGAAGTAAACAAGCAGCAGCTTCAGCTGCCCACAGTTAAAGTGGATGCAGTCAGACTCAGTGGAGGGAGATTTCTGCAGCATATTTGACAAATACAGAATCACAGTATATATATAATAATATGCAAAGTGGTTGAAGGGAAGCTTCAAAATGGCAAAGATGTTTTTATTACAAATGATGTGAGCAGACTGCAGTTCCTCTTTAAGAAATGGGCACATACAGGATTTTAATTCTCTATATTATCTCCCAACTCCTAGACCTTGGGTTGTAATCCTTTCCTTTTCACAAGTAACAGGAACATAGCGGTGCAAATAATACTATTAAAAAAAAATTATTTTTTATTCGGGGGTGGGACGACCATGCACGTATGTTGCTTTTTCTACCTTTATAAGGCTAAATTCACATGGGTCCATATCTGTGGATACTTTGCTTTGGCAGGTAACACGCTTATTGCTGTGGTCACATACAAGCTGGCCGATTAGCTGCAGCCATTTGTTTACAGCCAGAACTCTGCCGAAATGCCGACCCTGTGCACACACTGTATGCGTCCAGAGGCTCTATTTACATGTAACTGCTCAGTAGAGTGGTAACATGTGAACAGCTGTGGCCCCAGCCATTGATTTTTACAGTATTAATCTAACAGCTGCTGCTGGGCAAACATAATGTGTGCAGGCAGCATTTACAACAGAATTATTTTGCAATGTAAAATGGCCTAATCAAACGAGATTACAGAGGAACTCGGAAGATGATTCTGCATCCGAAGTCGATAAGAGTGTAAAATGTCCCCATGGTCAGTGGCAAGCAGAATAGTACTCCAACATTGGTGCCACTGGACCCATTGTTGGTGTCATTGGCAGATACACTATATTACCAAAAGTATTGGGACGCCTGCCTTTACACGCACAAGAACTTTAATGGCATCCTAGTCTTTGTCTGTAGTGTTCAATATTGAGCTGGCCCACCACTTGCAGCTATAACAGCATCAAATCTTGTGGGAAGGCTGTCCACAAGGTTTAGGAGTGTGTCTTTGGGAATGTTTGACCATTCTTCCAGAAGTGCATTTGTGGGGTCAGGCACTGGTGTGGACGAGAAGGCCTGGCACACAGTCTCCACTTTAATTCATCCCAAAAGTGTTGTGTCGGGTTGAGGTCAGGACAATCAAGTTCCTCCACCCCAAACGTGCTCATGTCCCACTCCACATTCATTCCATGTGGGAAGTAGGCCCTCAACTCATGAATCCAAAAAGTTTCTAATTTAGAGACACCCCTCACATTTGTTCATCTCCTCCATGGTGACAAATATTTGTCAATAATTTGAAATTGAGTGCCACTATGATTCTTATTGTGGTATCTTAAGTAATATTTATGTACACTATGATTTGTTTCCCCTTTTTAATATTTTTAATATTTGCGATATGTATGTTTACCTGCACGGAAAACTAACATATAGTTCTACCTACATATTGCTTACCGAATGGACAAGTTATTAGATAAACATTGTTTATTGACAATAGCTTTAATTTGTTTGTGTTGAACTGAAAAGGTTGTAAAAAAGGACCATTTAAAATTGTCATCTTTCTGTTATTGAAGTTTGGAACTCCTTTCAACATTGCCCACCCTTTCAGATTCCTTGTCCAATTCTACTCTCTGGTAACCTTTTTCAAGAAAACTATGTTCCAGGATCTGTGCCTGTTGATGGAAATCCATAGGCGAAGAAACTGGCTGCGTGGAACTGAACTGAGCCACGACTTATGGCGGCAACTATCCACAGGTATAAACCCGTTGGGTTCGGTTGGTTTAAAGTATGTTTTAATCTCAAACCTTTGATTAATGATTGATATCTCCACATCTAGAAAGGGTATTTTTTCTTTACTAGCCTCATAACTAAGGGAAATACCCATGTCATTGGCATTAAAGGGGTTGTAAAGGAAAATGTTTTTTTTTTAAATAACAAACATGTTATACTTACCTGCACTGTGCAGCTCATTTTGCACAGAGTGGCCCCGAACCTGGTCTTCTGGGGGTCCCTCGGCAACTGTCTCAGCTCCTCCCCACAAGAACTAACCACCTTAATGCGCGCTATCTCGCATGGTGTTTAGTTCTTGCGGGCGCGCTCCCGTGATACACCCGGCGGCTATAGCCGCTCACTGTATCACTCGGCCCCGCCCCCCGGCGCACCGCGTCATTGGATGTGATTGATAGCAGAGCGAGCCAATGGCTGCGCTGCTTTCAATTCATCCACTGTAGTCAATCAACGGCCAGGCTGAGCGGCGAAGAGGACATCGGGGGCGAGCACAGCAGGTTTAGGGGCTCAGGTAAGTAAAACGGGGGACTGGGGGGGCGGTATTGTCGGATACATTAGGGTGAAAAAACGTAAACCTTTACAACCCCTTTAAGGCCCGAAATAAAATTGTGTAAGGATTCCTGATCTTCATTCCATAGGAGGTGGATGTCGTCTATGTACCTTGCCCAAAGGACCAGCTCTGGTTTCATTCAGGCATAATGACAGCCCCCTCCCATTTAGCCATAAATTGGCTATGCAGGGGGCGAACTGTGCCCCCATAGCCACTCCCTTCTTGTTGGATATAATACTTCTAAGTACTTCTGTTTAATGGCAAACTATGATAGTTCCA
This sequence comes from Aquarana catesbeiana, assembly GCF_042186555.1. Classification (NCBI taxonomy): domain Eukaryota; kingdom Metazoa; phylum Chordata; class Amphibia; order Anura; family Ranidae; genus Aquarana; species Aquarana catesbeiana. The sequence continues at coordinate 498,739,900 of NC_133324.1, read as the reverse complement.
TTATGAATTGTTGTTGTAATAAGGGAATGGTACCATCCTCTTCCAGAAAATAGTTAACTTCCTCCAAACCCAAATGATGGGGAATACAGGTGTACAGTGCTGCCACATCTGCTGTGGCCATTAAGTAATCCCCCTGATGGTCAATCCTCTCAAGGAGAGTAATAGTTTCCTTGGTATCTTTCAGATATGAGGGTATTTTTTTGACTAATGGCTGTAAATAGAAATCATTATAATGTCCAATGCAAGAAAATGGGAAAACAAATCATAGTGTACCTAAACATTACTTAAGATACCACAATAGGAATCCTAGCGGCACTCAATTTCAAATTATTTACAAATATTTGTCACCACGGAGAAGAGGATCAAATGTGAGGGGTGTCTCTAAATTAGAAACTTTTTGGACTTATGAGTTTAGGTCCTATTACCCACATGGAATACAACTTTCAGTTTTTCGTTAATTTTCTAGTTAGTTATTGTTCAACTTGAGAATGTCTGTTAGTCTAATGAGGAGGGGACTAGGCAAATAACATTAGCTTTTATGTTCATTTCACTTTTGTCTTGTAGGTAGATAAGGCATATGTTTTTCTTGTATTACCACTTGCTTACTGAGCACTTAAACCCCCCCTCCTGCCCAGACCAATTTTCAGCTTTCAGCGTTCTCATACTTTGAATGACAATTGCGCGGTCATGCTACACTGTACACAAATGGAATTTGTATCATTTTTTTCCCCACAAATAGAGCTTTCTTTTGGTGGTATTTGATCACCTATGGATTTTTTATTTTTTGTTAAAAAAATGAAAAAAGACCGAAAATTTTGAAAAAAAAACAAAACAAAACCGTTTTATATTTTGTTATAAAATTTTGCAAACAGGTAATTTTTCTCCTTCATTGATGTACGCTGATGAGGCTGCACTGATGGGCACTGATAAGGCGGCACTGGTGGGCACTGATAGGCGGCACTGGTGGGCACTGATGGGCGGCTCTGAAGGGCACTAATAGGTGGCACTGATGATAGGTAGCAGTGATGGGCACTGATGGGTGGCAGTGATGGACAGTGATGGGCATTGGTAGGTGACACTGATAGGCAGCACTGCTAGGTGGCACTGATGAGGCATTGATTGGCACCACTGGTGGGCATAGATAGGTGACACTCCTGGGCATTGATAGTTGGCACTGATTGGTAGCACTGATTTACACTGGTGGGCACTGATATGCACAGTGTGGGCACTGGCAGGTGGCACTGGCAGGCGGTACTGGTTGGCACAGATGAGGTGGCTGTGCCTCTTCCTCTTCGGGACCGATGTCCCTTACACAGAAGCCGCTGATCGGCTTTTTTTTTCAGGGTGAGCCCTGTCAGGGTGAGGAGAAAAAAAACGATTACCGATCTTCTGTATACATCACCGGATCAGCTGTCATTGGCTGACAGATGATCATGTGGTAAGGGGCCAGGAACGGCCCCTTACTCCGATCTGTGATCACCCAAATCTCACTGACTCAGTGATCACAGCGCGTGCCGTCAATAGACGTCCTCCCAGCAATGTAGGTCCGCGCTGTAGCCATCATTCGGCTATAGCGTGGATGAGAACTGGCAAACCACTTGCCGACCGCGCCATAGCTGAATGACGGCTACAGCGCGGCTCAATAACTCTTGGAGGGCGTACATTGACGTCCTCCCAGAATCCCACTCCCGCGCGCCCCCTGGGGCACGCACCCAGGAATATCTGTGACTGCCGGACCCGGCGCATCACGGATCACGCTAAATGGCCACTGATAGTGGCTGATTACCATGTGATCACTTGTAAACAAACCAGCGTCGCGTCTGGTTCCTCTCTCCCCTCTCTGTACCGATCAGTACAGTGTGAGCGGAGAGGGGAGAGATCGGTGACAGCAGCGCTGTGGGCTGGATGTGTAGTGCCCACAGCGCTGATATGTGCCCATTCCAGCACTCATCCATCCATCCATCCATGCTCAGCATACCCATCCATACTCAGCATACTCATCCATCCATCCATGCTCAGACATCCATACTCAGCATACTCAGCCATCCATGCTCAGCATACCCATCCATACTCATCCATCCATCCATACTCAGCATACTCATCCATCCATGCTCAGCATACTCATCCATACTCAGCATACTCATCCATCCATCTATGCTCAGTCATCCATACTCAACATATCCATCCATACTCATCCATCCATCCATGCTCAGCCATCCATACTCAGCATACTCATCCATCCATCCATGCTCAGCCATCCATACTCAACATACTCATCCATCCATGCTCAGCATACTCATTCATCCATCTATGCTCAGCCATCCATACTCAGCATACTCAGCCATCTATTCATGCTCAGCCATTCATACTCAGCCTACTCATCCATCCATCCATGCTCAGCCATCCATACTCAGTATACTCATCCATCCATCCATGCTCAGCATACTTATCCATCCATCTATGCTCAGCCATCCATACTCATCCATCCCATCCATAGTCAGCCATACCCAACCATACTCAGCAGTACCCAGCCATACTCAGCCATACCCAGCAATACCCAGTCATACCCAGCCATTCTCAGCCGTACCCAGCCATCCCATCTATACCCAGCCATACCCATCCGTACTCAGCCATACCCAGCCGTACTCAGCCATACTCATTCATGCTCAGTCATCCCATCCATGCTCAGCCATCCCCATCTACGGCTCATCCATCTCCATTCATGCTCATCCGTGTCACATCAGTTATCATCCATCCCACATCCATGCCACTACAGTTCCTCACAAAAGTGTAATAGATAGTCAAATTAGATTTTAAACTTATGCCCCTAGAACAGCTGATGGTGCTCCCTGCATGTTGGGCCTCTCTATATGGCCATGCTGTGGAAAAGTCTCACAAATGCGGTATCGCCGTACTCAGGAGGAGTAGGAGAATCTATTTTGGGGTGTAATTTTTGGTATGTACATGCTATGTGTTAGACATTTTGTGTAAATGGACAACGTTGTGTAAAAAAAAAAAAAAAAGCGTTTTCATTTTCCTTACACATTTTCCAGAAACTTGTCGAAAAAAATGACATGTTCAAAAGACTCATTATGCCTCATAGAATATACATTGGGTTGTTTTCTGTCCAAAATTGGGTCATTTTTGGGGTGTTTCCATTGTCCTGGTGCTCCAGGGCCTTCAAAATTGTAAGAGGTAGTCAAGAAATTATATGTGTAATCTATGCTCCAAAAACGCCTGATGGCGCTCCGTGCTTTGTGAGCCTCTGTATGTGGCCAGGCTGTGTAAAAGTCTCACACATGTGGTATCCCCACACTCAGGAGTAGTAGTAGAATGTGTTTTGGGGTGTAACTTGTGCTATGCATATGCTGTGTGTGAGAAATAACCTGCTAATATAACAATTTTGTGTAAAAAAAAAAAAAAAAAAAAAAAAATCTTGATTTTGCAAAGAATTGTGAGAAAAAAAATTACAACTTCAAAAAACTCACCATGCCTCTTACTAAATACCTTGGAATGTCTACTTTCCAAAAAGGGGTCATTTTGGGGGTATTTGTACTTTCCTGGCTTGTTAGGGTCTCAAGAAATGAGAGGCCGTCAGTACATCAGGTGTGATCAATTTTCAGAGATTGGCACCATAGCTTGTGGACTCTACAACTTTCACAAAGACCAAATAAATATAAATTTGGCCAAAATATATGAAGAAAAATTACTAATTTGCTAAATTCTATAACAGAAACTAAGAAAAACGCATTTTTTTTACAAAATTTTCTGTCTTTTTTCTTTTATAGCGCAAAAAAATTAAAAAACCCAGGGGTGATTAAATACCACCAAAAGAAAGCTCTATTTGTTTGAAAAAAAGGACAAAACTTTCATATAGGTACAGTGTTGCATGACTGAGTGTCATTCAAAATGTGAGAGCAACGAAAGCTGAACATTGGTCTGGTTAGGAAGGGGGTTTAAGTGCCCAGTGGGTAAGTGGTTAAATACTGCCTTACACGCTATAATAAAATAGCAGTTAGTAACATGTTAATGGAATTGATATGAGTCCATCCACTTTTTATTATTAGTAGGTCAACAAAAATATCTCCACAAAAATATCTCTATAAATTAATTGATTTTAGCAAATAAATTACACTTAACTTTAATTTGATAAGCGGGTGTCCCTGCAACATAAGATAACCATTATTACAGTTGTGCTTGTAAGTTTACATACCCTGGCAGAATTTATGATTTCTAGGCCATTTTTCAGAGAAAATGAATGATAACACAAAAACTTTTATTTCACTTATGGTTAGTGTTTGGCTGAAGCCATTTATTATCAGTCAACTGTGTTTACTCTTTTTAAATCATAATCACAAAAGAAACTACCCAAATGACCCTGATCAAAAGTTTACACACCCTGTTGATTTTGGCCTGATAACATGCACACAAGTTGACACAAAGGGATTTGAATGGTTATTATAGGTAACCATCCTCACCTGTGATCTGTTTGCTTGTAATTAGTGTGTGTGTATAAAAGGTCAATGAGTTTCTGGACTCCTGACAGACCCTTGCATCTTTCATCCAGTGCTGCACTGAGGTTTCTGGATTCTGAGTCATGGGGAAAGCAAAAGAAAGGATCTGTGGGAAAAGGTAGTTGAACTGTATAAAACAGGAAAGGGATAAAAAAAGATATCCAAGGAATTGAGCATGCCAATCAGCAGTGTTCAAACTCTAATCAAGAAGTGGAAAATGAGGGGTTCTGTTGAAACCAAACCACGTTCAGGTAGACCAACTAAATTGTCAGCCACAACTGCCAGGAAAATTGTTCGGGATGCAAAGAAGAAACCCACAAATACCTTCAGTTGAAATACAGGACTCTCTGAAAACAAGTGGTGTGGCTGTTTCAAGATGCACAATAAGGAAGCACTTGAAGAAAGATGGGCTGCATGGTCGCGTCTCCAGAAGAAAGCCATTACTACGCAAATGCCACAAAGTATCACATTACAATACGTCAAACTGCACAGAGACAAGCCTCAAACCTTCTGGCACAAAGTCATTTGGAGTGATGAGACCAAAATTGAGCTTTTTGGCCACAACCATAAATGCTTCATTTGGAGGAGTCAACAAGGACTATGATGAAAGGTACACGGTTCCTACTGTGAAACACGGAGGTGGATCACTGATGTTTTGGGGATGTTTGAGCTACAAAGGCACAGGAAATTTGGTCAAAATTTATAACAAGATGAATGCAGTATGTTATCAAAAGATACCGGAGGAACATTTGCATCCATCAGCCAGGAAGCTGCGCATGGGACGTACTTGGACATTCCAACATGACAATGATCCAAAACACAAGGCCAAGTCGACCTGTCATTGGAATAGCAGAATAAAGTGAAGGTTCTGGAGTAGAGGTCGACCGATATGGGTTTTTCTCTGGCTGATGCCGATATTTAGAAATCGCGGTGGCTGATGGCCAATATGTGATGCTGGTTTTTTTGGGCCGATATATTAGGCCGATTTTTTTTTTTTCCCTTCATCTCATAAAATCTAATAGTTAGACCCCTTTCACACTGGGGCGTTTTTCAGGCTTCTTCAGGTTTTTTGGGCTAAAAATAGCGGCTGTAAAGTGCCTGTAAAATGGCTCCCCTGCAGTCTCAGTGTGAAAGCCCGAGTGCTTTCACACTGAGGTGATGCGCTGGCAGGATGTTAAAAAAAAGTCCTGCAAGCGGCATCTTTGGAGTGGTGTATACCGCTCCTCCACCACTCCTGCCCATTGAAATGAATGCGCACCGCTGCCGAAGCGCCTGCAAAGCGTTTCAGCAGCGGCGATTCAGGGGCGCATTTAACCCCCTCCTCGGCTGCTAGCTGGGTTATAAGCGCCCTGATAGCAGCTGAATAGCGCCGCTAAAATGACGGTAAAGTGCCGCTAAAACTAGCAGCGTTTTACCGTCAACGCATGCCTGCTCCAGTGTGAAAGCAACCTTAAGTGATACAGAAAATTTTTTACATTTAAACATTTATTAAACAAAACAAACCTCCAATCGGTTCACTTGTATGTATGATTTAGATTAAAAAAAAATTTAAAAAAACTATATCTTAAATATTAAATACACAAAAACAGGTAATCAAAACTTTTGGATGAAAAAAAATGGGCTAACTTTACGGCTTAGTTTTTTTTAAAAATTTATTAGTGTATTTTTTCAAAAACAATTGCGCTTGAAAGACCACTGCGCAAATACCATGTGACATAAAATATTGCAACAGCCGCTATTTTATTCCCTAGGGTCTCTGCTAAAAAAAAAATATATATATATATATAATGTTTGGGGGTTCTAAGTGATTTTCTAGCAGAAAATACAGGATTTTTACTTGTAAGCAACAAATGTCAGAAAAGATTTAGTCTTTAAATGGTTAAACTGAGAGCTTCTACACACAGAGTTCAGTTCATTCATAAGTGTAAACATTGTATCCTTCAGGTTCTTTTTATCAGATCTGGCAGGCTGCCCAGAGGAGGAGAGAAGTGCTTCACAGAAGATTACAGGCAACTTGTATTGACTTCTATTACAGAAGTCATTTGCAAGTCCGCTGATATCGGCCTTTTTTATCAGCACAATCGGCTGATGCCGATTAAGTAAAAAACACCAAATATCGGCCGATGTATCGGTCGACCTCTATTCTGGAGTGGCCATCTCAGTCTCCTGTCCTCAATATCATTGAGCCACTCTGGGGAGATCTCAAATGTGCAGTTCATGCAAGACAGCCCAAGAATTTACAGGAACTGGAGGCTTTTTGCCAAGAGGAATGGGCAGCTTTACCATCTGAGAAGATAAAGAGCCTCATCCACAAATGCCATAAAAGACTTCCAGCTGTCATTGATGTTAAAGGGGGCAATACACGGTATTAAGAACTGGGGTATGTAAACTTTTGATCAGGGTCATTTGGGTAGTTTCTGTTGTGATTATGATTTAAAAAGAGTAAACACGGGGGCGTGGCTACGGCATGCAGGAGTGAAGACGTGCTCTCCTTGAGCTCCGTGCAGCCCGCTCTACACAAAGCCTGATCAGCAGCATTTAAGGGGGCTTTATCACCCACAACGATGCCCACGAAACGCAAACCATCTCCTCAACCACAGCGGACCCCTCGAGGCCGGTCAGAATCGCTGGAAAACTACTTTCATGGGACTCGCAGAGGAATGGCAAGTACAGCCAAGATGGCGCCCGGAGGCCACGCTTCCAAAGCTACCTCCCCTATCAGCTCCCCACGCTTACCGCTACCTTCCCTGCCTCCCCCCTCCTCTCCCTCCGGATCGGACAGGTCAGAAAGGCTTCCTGAAAGAGGAGATGCCTGGGGGGATAGAGACATTCGCTCTCATATACTCTCCCTTCCCACCAAGGATGACTTGGAGAAGTTTGTACACAGAGTAGAGAAGGCCATGAGGCAGGACATAGAGGACTTACAAACAGACACAGCACATCTAGGGGGGAGAGTGGAAACGCTGGAGACACAGTGGGAAGAGACTGCTCCCATATTACAAGCCCTTACAGACCGCTGTAAATCGCAGGATCGCAGGATTGAAGCCCTGCTTGACCAAATGGATGATGCTGAAAACAGAAGCAGAAGGGTTAACATACGCATCAGAGGCCTACCTGAGGCCACAGGCCAGAGAGATATTGTTCCTACCCTGCAAGGGGTCTTTAAACAAATATTAGGCCGCCAGGCGCCAGAACATATTGAAATAGACCGGGCACATAGAGCCCTGAGACCTCCATCTGAAGACCCTGACAAGCCCAGAGACATTATCTGCAAACTGCATAAGTATTCTCTTAAGGAACAGATCATGACTCAAGTCCGCGGACTCAGACATGTGGATTTTGATGGAGCCAAACTATCTTTTTTTCCAGACCTCTCCAGACGCACACTGATGCAGCGTCGTGCCCTCAAACCACTGCTGGCGGCCTTACAGGATGCCCAACTGCCCTATAGGTGGGGATTCCCCTTCAGCCTATCTGTAACTAAAGACGGTAAACAATCTACACTGCGGAGCAAGGCTGATTTGCCCCATTTTCTGGAGTCTCTTGGACTGCCGCAGGTGGACATTCCGGACTGGAGGACCTCGCCGGAGATACCTCTCCCAAACCGACCTGAACAGTGGCAAGCGAATCGCCGCAGACGCCGCAGAGGATCCAGGAGGGGCCCCCCTACTCGGGCATCCCACCCTCCATCTCCTCAAGGAGAAACCTAAGAAACAGAACTTCCCAACATGGGTATCCTAAATGTCCCCTGGACGTTATTTTTTTTTTGGGGGGTTTTTTTTTTTTTTTTTTTATTTCTTCTTTGTCATTTTTTTGACATCCCCCCCAGCTGCTGATTCATCATATGCACTTGGTATTGAGGTGCAATTTTTGTGCCCAACACAATGAGCGGGTTTCACCACGGTCTCACCCCCCGTGCTGTATCACTTACCTCCAATAGGTCAACTCCTAGGAGTTTTGTTCCCGTATTGGGAATTGGCGCTGCTCGCTGACCCCCGCTGCTCCTTCTTACTGGAGGAGGGGCGGGGGTCACCGACCAGTGGCAAGGTTGCACTTTTCCCTACTTTTAGGGTTTTTGGTTTTTCTATGTTTTTTGTTGTGACTGTTTTTTTTTATATGTTTATGTTCTTAACACCTGCAATAACCATGGTTTATTTCTTAGGTACATATTGGAGCTTAATGTGTCCCTCAGGCTACATTTTGACGATAAGATTACGCTTTGGATCAATCCCCCTCTTGCTGACAGAATGGCGACCCTTCCCCACTCTTTTCTACTATGGCTGATCTAAAAATCGGGTCCTACAATGTGCGAGGCCTGGGATCACCCTTCAAAAGGGGTAAGTTGTGGCTTGAGATGAAGCGTTCAGGGGCGCATGTGTTTTTTTTGCAGGAAACTCACTTCGGTGCTGACTCGGTCCCCCGGCTCCCCACACACTTATACCGGTCCTGGTTTCTTAGCAACTCCCCAAGACCCAAATCTGGAGGTGTTGCCATTGCGATACACAAAAATTGCCCCTTTGTCCTAACGGATCAGCTCATAGACCCCCATGGCAGATATGTGTTCGTCAAGGGCTCCATTTACTCCCGTAGGTTCACGTTTGCAGCTGTGTATGCCCCAAATAACAAACAACTTACCTTTATAGACTCTATCTTAGATACCCTGACATCCTTTAAGGAAGGCCAACTTATAATGGGAGGGGATTTCAATGTCAGCCCCGACCCACAGATAGACACTTCTTCCAGTCGCTCGGCCCACTCCTTTGCCTTTCTGAAACACTTCAGGAAATCACTACAGGCACATCATTTAGTGGACTGCTGGAGGCTATTACACCCAGTAGATAGAGATTATAGCTATTTCTCAGCTACGCACAATGTCTACACTCGTATAGACTTACTACTAATGGACCAATACTCCCTAGACTCCCTGTCTGGCGCTTCAATTGGCTCCATCACACTGTCGGACCACGCTCCGGTCTTCATCTCCTTGCGGCCCTTGTCTGCGGAAGCTCGTACATGGAGCTGGCGCCTAAACGAATGCATTTTGGATGATGCGGTAGCACACAAACAGGTGCTAGATGCCATCTCTCTATACTTTGATGAGAACACAACTGGTGAGGTGGGCATGGGCTCGGTGTGGGAAGGACATAAAGCGGTTATCCGAGGGGAGCTAATATCTCAGGGATCAAGATTAAAGAGGGCTAGAGAAGGAGAATTGCAGGACCTATTGGGGAAGATTCAAAAAACAGAATTGATACACAAACGACACATAACCCCTACAGTCACCTCAGAATTACAGGCCCTCAGACAGGATTTATCCAGACTGCTGGATGCTAGGATCAGGGCACGAATGAGGCATGTAGCACACAAATTCTACGAATTTGGTAATAAGTGCGGACGACTATTGGCGAGAGCCCTTAGGCCCCAACGGGCTTCGGGCCATGTACACAAACTGACTTCGACAACAGGTACACCGATAGTGCACTCCTCAAAAATAGCTCACGCCTTCAAAGAATACTATGCTCGGCTATACCACCTCCCGAGCACAGTGTCTGGCCTAACGGATACCCAACAGACTGACCGTATTGCACAATACCTTACAGAAGCCCAGTGCCCACAACTGGCGGCTTCCATTAGTAAACAGCTGGATGTACCTATCTCCCCTTTGGAAATTAAGACTGTGATTAAAGATCTCCCTAATGGGAAAAGCCCGGGCCCAGACGGCTATACCAACGCATACTATAAGAAGTATTCAGAAGTACTCACGGAACCCATGTGTGCTTATTTCACAGCCTTGGCTTCCGGTACGGTGATGCCTAAGGAAGCTCTGATGGCACATATCACAGTCCTTCCAAAGGAAGGGAAAGATCATTCCATGCCAGGGAGCTATAGGCCGATATCCCTCCTAAACACCGATATCAAAATCCTAGCAAAAATTCTGGCCAATAGACTCAAACCGATCCTTCCGTCACTTATACACCCGGACCAGACGGGATTCATAATGGGTAGGGAGGCCAGGGACAACTCTAATAGAGCACTCCAACTGATACACTGGGCAGAATCTTGGAACACAACACATCCTCGCCTCTTGCTCTCTACCGATGCCGAAAAGGCATTCGATAGGGTTGATTGGACTTACATGAGGGCAGTGCTGACCAGGCTTGGCCTGGGCCCCAGCATGCTCTCGTGGATATCCTCCCTATACAGTTCTCCAACAGCTAGAGTAAAGGTGAACGGTTTACTATCAGACGCCTTTCCAATACATAATGGGACACGCCAGGGGTGTCCTTTATCCCCTTTGATCTTCGCTCTGACATTGGAGCCCTTGCTAAACAAAATACGCCTTAATAGGGATATCAGGGGCTTCACTGTGGGACCAACTGAACATAAGCTTTCCGCCTACGTGGATGACGTCTTATTCTACGTCTCGGAGCCCCTCATGTCACTACCCAACATCATAGCAGAACTGAAGGAATTCCACTTACTATCTAACTTTAAAATCAACTACAACAAATCTGAGATCTTGTCCCTAAATATACCCATGACTTTGCGTACACAGCTGCAGACTGCCTTCTCGTTTACGTGGTGCCAGACCTCCCTGAAATATTTGGGGATTTACCTACCCACACAATGTTCCCAGCTCTATACATGTAACTATTCACTACTGCTCACTAACATCAGAACAGACCTAAAATCTTGGAATAGAGCTGCATTCTCATGGATGGGCCGAGTCAGCATTTTGAAGATGAATGTGCTACCCCGCATTTTATTTTTCCTGCAGATGGTGCCCATCGCCCTGCCTAGGACTTTCTTCTCGACCCTCAACAGCCTGTTTATACAGTATATATGGAGTGGGAAGGGCCCCAGACTAGCCCTTCGCACGATACAACGCCCTAAAGCAAGAGGGGGAATGGGGGTCCCAATGATACGCAAGTACTATGAAGCTATAGCCTTACAGCGTATTTTGGATTGGTATCACAATGTTTCCCTTAAACTGTGGGTCCCGCTCGATAAATTTCTAGCTGGCCGAAATCTATCACATGCACCATGGGTTCCCAGGGAGAACAGAGGTCTGTCGGCGCTGATCTCTCCAATGGCTTCACACACCTTAAACGTGTGGGATGCCTTGAATGGGAAAGGGAAGCTCGCTCCGGCGATTTCCCCTCTAGCACCCCTAGGTGGCTTCCCATGGTTCACTCCGGGGGAACACCCATCTTTTTTCCGCACGTGGACGGCTGATGGGGAGATCAGATGCGGCAGATTTGTTCAGGATCAAGGCCTAATACCATTGGCTAAGCTGAGGGAACTGTTCGGCCCATTCCCAATGGACGAATGGCGCTATAGACAACTTAAACATTTTATTGATAGCTTACCACAGGGGGTTCGTTCCCCCACGGTGGCATCGCCTTTTGAACGATTATGTATGTCATCCTCTATCACCCCCCATGCGATCTCAGTGTTATATGAGTTACTGCAATCTTCACAGGAAGAGGAAAAACTGGGATTTATTAGGGAATGGGAGAAAGATCTTAACCACACCTTTACAGAATCCCAATTAGATCATCTTTTCCGCCTTACCCATACGAATACTGTTGACACCAAAATGCAAGAGAACAGCTATAAGGTTTTGACCAGGTGGTACAGGGTCCCCACTAAGCTCACTAAGATCTATCCGTCTCTTTCCGCCGCATGCTGGAGGGAATGCGGGCTTCGGGGTTCATTCCTCCACATTTGGTGGGAATGCCCCAAATTACGACCATTCTGGCTGGACATACATACTCAAATTAAACTCATATTGGATGTGGAACTCCCAGACTCACCACTGGAATCCTTACTGCACTTCCCTACCATTCCTCTCGGCCAGTATCGCAAGTCAATTTTACCACACTTACTTAACGCGGCACGAAGGTTGATCCCTATACATTGGAAAAAGCCTCAAATACCCACACGTGCCGAATGGATAGGGTTGGTTGATAATATTATGGCCGCAGAGGAATGGATGGCGAAGTGTAAAGACAAATACGAAAAGTTCTACTCAATATGGGCCACATGGATGCACTACACAGGTCAGGGGAAGGTGCCAGCCAGTGGATCTTCTCAGATACAGAACCCCAATTGATCCTCGCGTCTGAGGTTGTTTTTTGACAGGTATTGAAGTAATTACCAACAGGTGACTGATACACAGACGAGCTCTAATGGGCCCAGAGCAGTTCAATATGGTAGACCATGATAAGAGGTGTAACATTTCCTTTTTCTTTTTCGTTCTCCCTTTGTTCCCCCCCCTCCCTTTTTTCCCCTTTTTTCTTTTTTCTGATACTTTCATTATTATAAAAAGAATAATTGCAGTGTGTTATGGCTTACATCAAGGTTTATGACCTGGCGATCGACCTGGTCTCAGGTACTATGGGTTCCAGTTAAACCCATACAGTTGACTGATGGTTATAGTCTTGTTCTGGGATCCTCCATCGGGGAGCAATAGGGGTGATCAATGGTTGTGTGAATTTATAAGTGTCGATTAGATGACTATAAATATCCCCCTACCATATTGCCCCTGACGTGTACAAGATCCTGGGTAATACACATATTCATTTGATACATAAACACCCCCTTATGTAATTCGTACATACCTCATATGTAATAACTGTTATGCTATGTCTCTCTGTAATTTTTTTCATGGAAATATCTTTAAAATAAAGATTATATAAAAAAAAAAAGAGTAAACACAGTTGATTGATAATAAATGGCTTCAGCCAAACACTAACCATGAGTGAAAGAAAAGTTTTTGTGTTATTCATATTCTCTGAAAAATGGAAAAAAGAAATCATAAATTCTGCCAGGGTATGTAAACTTATGAGCACAACTGTAGTGTTGCGAGACACATCCGCTCTCAAAAGGAGGCTAGGAACACATGTGGAACCTTTCTGGTTCTTATGCAATATACCAAGTCTTTCTGATGTACGTGCTGTTGATAAATGGTTATATGCGCGGTTTTAACCAATTGTGTCTGTTCATGAGAACGCGGCTTGGTATCGCGCATGCGCAGTCACACATTCTGGTGTGCTTGACATGCACACTAGAATGCCATCTTGGAAGCGACTTTCGGAATATGGAGTGTCATCGGATTTGAGTTACAGGTTTTACAATGATTTTAGAAGTCTATCTCTATATAAACGCAAGGTGAGATGAGGCATTCAAACCCCAGATGATGTCTATTGAGACGAAACATGTCGGGTTGACGCTCCAATACCGAGTTCTACTGGATTTTATGATGATATGCTTGCTTAATTCCTGATTGTGAGTGCAATATCCTTTTTAAATAAATACTATTTGAATGGTTTTACACTATGTGAAGAACTGTTTTAGTTTCATGATGACTGACCACTAAATAAGAAAGAAGTTTCACCGTGATTGATGTATAATTAAATGTTGGACCTTCCATACAGCATTTAATGTGGGAGAGCTTATTCTCCTGATGCCTATCTGCCTCAATGTTAACAGCATTTGAGTTCACACAATCTGGTAAGCACTATATCAGTGACGGCTTACACACCAGGGTGATTTCTTGGTTGGATCAACAAGGCATTTCTTCTATCAATATTAAAATCTAATTCACTTTTTCACCTTTTTATAGACATTTCTTTATTAATGTCACATATGGTCTTTTTTCACTTTGTCAATTCATATACACTGTACAGGTGGTGATACTTTATTTGATTGATTTGTTTGATATGATATAACATTTGTTTGATACATATTTTTCAATATTGCAATCTGATCCAATGTCACTTTATATCACTGTTTATGTACATAGTGGCTATAAAAAAGTGTTAAAATGTCAGGTTTCTGTAATTAAAAAAACGAGACAAAGATACCGTATATACTCGAGTATAAGTCGAATTTTTCAGCACATTTTTTTGTGCTAAAAGTGCCCCCCTCGACTTATACTCGAGTCAAGCACTTTTCTGCAGCAAAAAATTTCATTTTCCGAACCAACTTTGGGGCCCCATATCTCAGGGCCACTTGGTGCTAGGAACCCCAAATTTGGTGTGCTAACCCAGTGGGTCTACAACATATCCAAAGCTGGAGTTCCTAGCACCAAGTAGCCCTGAGATACGGGGCACCAAGCTAGGTTCGGAAAATGTCATTCTCTGCTGCAGAAAAGTGCTTGACATTTTCTGAACCGATTTTTGGGGACCTCTTGTTGCTAGAAACCCCAGCTTTGGATATTTTACGGTGCTAGTTCCACTGGGTTTGCACACCAAATTTGGGGTTCCTAGCACTAAGTGGCCCCGAGATACGGGGCCCCAAAATCGGTCAACTGTGTCCATCTGCAGCAATGTCATTTCGGGACCCTTTGGGTTCAGAGACCACAAATTTTGGCTGCAGCTAGGGGGCATCTAGGAACCCTTAACTACCGAGTTTGAAGTTCAGGGGACCTATGGCTGCAAATGGGCACAGTGAGGCATGCAAATGGGCACGGTGAGGTTGCAAATGGGCATTGTTGACCCTATTTTCCACTTACAGTAGCTGTGCATTTCTCACCCTTGTCTTATACTCGGGTCAATAAGTTTTTCCCATTTTTTTGTGGTAAATTAGGGCCTCGACTTATATACGGTAAATCATTTCAGAACTTTTTCCACCTTTAATGTGACCTAACTGTACACTCAGTTGAATAACAAACTGAAATAATATGGTTGCATAAGTGTGCACACCCTTAAACTAATACTTTGTTAAAGCACCATTTTATTTTATTACAGCACTCAGTCTTTTTGGGTATGAGTCTATCAGCATGGCACATCTTGACTTGGCAATATCTGCCCACTCTTCTTTGCAAAAACACTCTAAATCTGTCAGATTGCGGGGGCATCTCCTGTGCACAGACCTCTTCAGATCACCCCACAGAATTTCAATCGGATTCAGGTCCGGGCTCTGGCTGGGCCATTAAAAAACTTGAATCTTCTTCTGGTGAAGTTCCTCCTAATGCTCCGCTTTCTAGCAGAAGCCTGAATGTTTTGTGCTAATATTGACTGCTATTTGGACTAAGGCCCCTGTTCCAGCTGAAGAAAAACAGCCCCAAAGCATGATGCTGCCACCACCATGCTTCACAGTGGGTATGGTGTTATTTTGTTGATTTGCAGTGTTGTTTTTTTTGCACCAAACATATCTTTTGAAATTATGCCCAAAAAGTTCAACCTTGGTTTCATCAGACCAGAACACATTTCCCACATGCTTTTGGGAGACTTCAGATGTGTTTTTCAAAATTTAGCCGGGCTTGGTTGTTTTTCTTCGTCAGAAAATGCTTCCGTCTGGCCACACTACTCCTTAGCCCAGACATATGAAGAATACGGGAGATTGTTGTCACATGTACCACACTGCCAGTACTTGCCAGATATTCCTGCAGCTCCTTTACGTTGCTGTAGGCCTCTTGCCAGCCACCCTGGCCAGTTTTCTTCTTGTTTTTTCACCAATTTTGGAGGAACGTTCAGTTCTTGGTAATGTCACTGTTGTGTCATATTTTCTCCACTTGATGATGACAGTCTTCACTGTTTTGCATGGTATATCTAATGCCTTGGAAATTCTTTTGTACCCTTCTCCTGACTATTACCTTTTAACATTGAGATCCCTCTGATGCTTTGGAAGCTTCCTGCGGAATATGGCTTTTGCTGTAGGATGCGATTATGAAAATGTCAAGAAAGACCTACTAGAACAGCTGAACTTAATTTGGGGTTAATCAGAGGCATTTTAAATGATGGCAGGTGTGTACTGACTCCTATTTAACATGAGTTTGAATGTGATTGCTTAAAGGATCACTAAAGCTATTTTATTTTTTTTAAATAACAAACATGTTATACTTACCTCCACTGTGCAGCTCGTTTTGCACAGAGTGGCCCCGAACCCGGTCTTCTGGGGTCCTTCCGCGGCTGTCTCGGCTCCCCCCCGCAAGGACTCAACACTTTCATGCGGGCTCCCTCGCATGGTGATGAGTGCTTGCAGGCGCGCTCCCGTGATACAGCCGGCGGCCATAGCCGCTCACTGTATCACTTGGCTCCGCCCCCCAGCGCGCCGCGTCATTGGATGTGATTGACAGCAGCGTGAGCCAATCACTGCGCTGCTTTCAATCCATCCACTCTAGCCAATCAGCGGCCAGGCGAGCAGCGAAGAGGATGTTGGGAGCGAGTGTGGGACTTTCAAGGGGTCAGGAAAGTAAAACGGGGGGGGCCTGGGGGGCGGTATTGACGGATGTTTTTTCACCTTAACGCATAGAATGTATTAAGGTGAAAAAACTTTTACCTTTATAACCCCTTTAATTCTGAACACAGCCACATCACCAGTTATAAGAGGTGTGCACACTTATGTTACCACATTATTTTAGTTTATTTTTACTTCTTCCTTCCTAAAAGATTTCAGTTTTTTTTTCAATTGAACAGTTTATAGGTCGCATTGAAGGTGGAAAAAGTTCTGAAGTGATTTATCTTTGTCTCATTTTTTTTTACATCACTGAGAGCTGACATTTTAACAGGGGTGTGTAGACTTTTTATATCCACTGTAGCGCAGCACTTGTTAATCCTTCTTTGCTATTGTACAACGATATGTCGAGTTGTGGTGCTTGTAGCTGCACAATTTAGAGGTTAATGGTGCAGTATACTTCTAGAGATTATTACATGCTCAGTTTGGTGTGTATTGCTAGAGAGTTTTTTTTTTTTTTTTTTTGGTGGTACATGTGATCAGCACAGGGCCAATCAGAACTGTCCAGACAGAGGGTCAGGGGTCATGCAGCCACATAGGACAGTCAGAGGAGAATGAAAACTCCTCCTACAAGCTTTAACAAGTGCTCAGCCGCACACTGACTGCTATATACTGCTGATGAAAAAAGGTATTTAGCAGTTTATATTTACTAAAATAATTGCATTTCCATGTTCTGTGTACTGTGGGAGACCAGATATAGTGAATGCAGGGTCATGTAACAATTTACTTTTCCTCACACAAGAGCACGCTGCAACCCATATCTGCTACTGCTAAAGTTGAATTTGTAAAATGAACTGCAGATATACAATAAACCATTTCATGCAAGTATTTTTTTTTTTTTTAAATCTTTGCACCAAAATTTAAACACTGCTTATATAAGTATACAAGCTTTATGTTAGCTTCCTGCATATCAGAATGAGACTAAGGCCGGGTTCAGACTGGTACGACACGACAGTCGTATGACTGTGGATCCGACTTTGCCCTGCGAAATGCATCTGACTTCAATGAACAGGGATCTGACTTTGATCCCTGACAATACCAGGCGCTGTGTCTGGTATGAATCTTTAGGGGGAACGCCACACGGGCAGACAGCAGCTGCTCCTGTGTGGCTGTCAAACTTTGATATCTATGAACAGATCCTCTGCTGAATCAGAGTATGACCAGGCAGATGTATCCATTTACATACTCAGAAGTAATCCGATGTAAACAGATGCAGGGAGGACAGACCATATTGGCCCCATAAAGAATGAGGAAGGACATCTGGTTACAAAGGATGTGGAGATGGCGAAGGTATTGAATTTATTTTTCTCCTCAGTCTTCACAAGGGAATCGCGGGGCTTCAGTAACCAAAACTGCAGTGTTTATCCTCATGACACATAATAGAAAGCACCTCCATGGTTAACAGAGGACAGAATTAAAATGAGACTTGGGAAACTTAACATTAATAAATCACCAGGACCAGATGGCCTGCACCCGAGGGTACTTGGGGAACTCAGTCAAGTAATTGCCAGACCATTGTTCTTAATTTTTACTGACAGTCTACTGACTGGAATGGTACCAGCTGATTGGAGAAAAGCCAAAGTAGCACCAATATTATTATATATATAATAATAATTATAATATAAAAGGGCCCAAAATACATCCCTGGGAATTACAGACCAGTTAGCCTAACATCAATAGTATGTAAACTCTTGGAGGGGATGATAAGAGACTATATACAAGATTTTAGTTTCGAGAACGGTATCATTAGCAGTAATCAGCATGGATTCATGAAGAATCATTCTTGCCAAACCAATCTATTAATCTTCTATGAGGAGGTGAGTTGCCATCTAGATAAAGGAAGGCCCGTAGACGTGGTGTATCCAGAGTTTGCAAAGCATTTGACACAGTTCCCCATAAATGTTTACTGTACAAAATAAGGTCCGTTGGCATGGACCATAGGGTAAGTACATGGATTGAAAACTGGCTACAAAGGCGAGTTCAGAGGGTGGTGATAAATGGAGAGTACTCAGAATGGTCAGGGGTGGGTAGTGGGTACCCCCAGAGTTCTGTGTTGGGACCAATCCTGTTTAATTTGTTAATAAACGACCTGGAGGATGGGATAAACAGTTCAATCTCTGTATTTGCGGATACTAAGCTAAGCAGGGCAATAACTTCTCCGCAGGATGTGGAAACCTTGCAAAAAGATCTGAACAAATGAATGGGGTGGGAAACTACATGGCAAATGAGGTTCAATGTAGAAAAATGTAAAATAATGCATCTGGGTGGCAAAAATATGAATGCAATCTATACACTGGGGGGGAGAACCTCTGGGGAATCTAGGATGGAAAAAGACCTGGGGGTCCTAGTAGATGATAGGCTCAGCAATGGCATGCAATGCCAAGCTGCTGCTAACAAAGCAAACAGAATATTGGCATGCATTAAAAAGGGGAATAATTCCAGAGATAAAATGATAATTCTCCCGCTCTACAAGACTCTGGTCCGGCCGCACCTAGAGTATGCTGTCCAGTTCTGGGCACCAGTCCTCAGGAAGGATGTACTGGAAATGGAGCGAGTACAAAGAAGGGCAACAAAGCTCATAAAGGGTCTGGAGGATATTAGTTATGAGGAAAGGTTGCAAGCACTGAACTTATTCTCTCTGGAGAAGAGACACTTGAGAGGGGATATGATTTTAATATACAAATACTGTACTGGTGACCCCACAATAGGGATAAAACTTTTTTGTGGAAGGAAGTTTAACAAGACACGTGGCCACTCATTAATATTAGAAGAAAAGAGGTTTACCTTAAACTACGTAGAGGGTTCTTTACTGTAATGCCCTGTACACACGGTCGGACATTGATCGGACATTCCGACAACAAAATCCATGGATTTTTTCCGACGGATGTTGGCTCAAACTTGTCTTGCATACACACGGTCGCACAAAGTTGTCGGAAAATCCGATCGTTCTGAATGCGTTGACATAAAACACGTACGTCGGGACTATAAACGGGGCAGTAGCCAATAGCTTTTGTCTCCTAATTTATTCTGAGCATGCGTGGCATTTTGTGCATCAGAATTGTCCACACACGGTCGGAATTTACGCGAACGGATTTTGTTGTCGGAAAATTTTATAGCCTGCTCTCAAACTTTGTGTGTCGGAAATTCCGATGGAAAAAGTCTGATGGAGCCAACACGCGGTCGTAATTTCCGACATCAAGCTCTGATCGCACATTTTCTGTCGGTAAGTCCGACCGTGTGTACAGGGCATGAGAGTGGCAAGGATGTGGAATTCCCTTCCACAGGCGGTGGTCTCAGCGGGGGGCATCGATAATTTCAAGAAACTATTAGATAAGCACCTGAACGACCACAACATACAGGGATATACAAGGTAATACTGATATATAATCACACACATAGGTTGGACTTGATAGACGTATGTCTTTTTTCGACCTCATCTACTATGTAACTATGTAACTATGTCTGTCTACATCCACCTGCCCATAGACGTTAAAACATTAAAGAGGAGTTCCACCCAGGGGGGCCGTCAAAAAAAAAAAAAAATTAAAAGTCAGCAGCTACAAATACTGCAGCTGCTGACTTTTAATTGGGCACTCACCTGTCCCAGGGTCCAGCCATGCGGGGGATCGAAGCCCCGCTCGCCCCCCCCTCCGCTCATCGGCGCCGGCATTTCAACTGTGGGCGCCGGGCTGTGGCTTCACAGCCTGGCACCCACTGCGCATGCGCGAGCGGCGCCGTGCGCCGTGATTGGCCGCTCAATCACCTGGGACCTGTAATGGGTCCCAGATGATTGACAGGAGGGAGGGAGCAGAGCGGAGCCCTTCCTGTGCCTGGGGGGAAGTGATGTCACCAGCCCAGGCAAAGGAACAGGCAGACTATGAGGGACCACCTAGCAACAGGCATTTAGAGGTAAGTGAAAAAAAAAAAAATATCCAAATGTTTTTTTGGTTTTTTTTTTAGAATTTTTCCAGGTATTTTTGTTTTTTGGGTGGAACCCCACTTTAAGAGCTTCTAATTAGGTCCCCCTGGGCAGCTACATTTCTAAGTAAATCTACATTTTTCCCTGTAAAGTCTAATTTGGCTCCACCTCTCCCATCACCTTTTACAGTAAAAGTTGGGATTTTTGTTGCTCTTGTTCTTCCAATACCTCTTGGCCTACTAATTGCTTTGGCATGCATTTTTTTTCACTGCAGGTATTCTTAAACTATACATTTTACCCATATGCTGAAATAAATTGCTTCTATTTGTGACAGATTTTCAAGACTAGAGGGAGGGGGCAGCACTGGGAGCCATCCTGCATTCATACATACCTCCCAACATTTTAAGATGGGAATGAGGGACACCTACAAGCAAATGTATGCAGGCAGAGGACACACACCCCTGCCACACCCCTAAAGAAGAATTAACAAAACATAAAAAAAAGGTTAATAAAATCCACAAGGGCTTTTTTTTTACCACTACTTTTCCTTTATATTGGCTTTAAAAATGTACAAATGCAGCAATTTAGAAATGAAATGAAAGCTTAGCATTGGGAAACACTTTTTGAAAGATAAAAAGTGCATTTTATATACAATTATCTAAATCAGACTAAAATGAGGGACAAATGAGGGGGGAAGAGGGACATTACTCCAAATCAGGGACAGTCCCTCAAAATCAGGGACAGTTGGGAGCTATGATTCACATGTGCTGACAGTAAACACGCTAACAGGAAATAAGAGAGTGGGAATGGAGAAGACCTGATGAGTGTGCAGTACTGTTTGGGCTGAGGGTTGGTAATGACCCACACTGAGAAAAGAAAAATGTGTATTTATTTATTTATTTATTTATTTTTTACATTCAGGCCTGCATAGCACTGTAACAGTGATCAGTGCATTGAAAGTTCCCTCGGCGGATAAGGAACCCCCCTGTACTGCGCAGGCGCAGC
Source organism: Aquarana catesbeiana (assembly GCF_042186555.1). Classification (NCBI taxonomy): domain Eukaryota; kingdom Metazoa; phylum Chordata; class Amphibia; order Anura; family Ranidae; genus Aquarana; species Aquarana catesbeiana. The sequence goes on along the minus strand of NC_133324.1, from coordinate 498,718,219 downwards.
GCCTGCGCAGTACGAACTACTGTCAGCCACCGGAGATAGCCGAAGCTCAAACTTTTCAATCAGCTGTACACGGAGCCTGCCACCATCCACCATGCCACCATCCAAGTGGACCTAGAGGGGGAATCAAATAAAAGCCGAGCGAAGCGAGGCCGTGCCCGAAGCGCGGCGAGCGAAGCGAGCCCGCGAGGGGCCCTCTTACAGGCGCCGTGTACAGCTGATTTTCAGCTATTCTCCTTCGGCTATTTCCGCTGGATCCTACTGCGCAGGCGCAGCGCCTGCACAGTAGAGGGGGGTCCTTATTCGCCAAGCGGAACTTTCTCTGCAGAACACCGGCTCCTGAATTGTTTACATCCCAGCCCCAGGTCAGTACAGAGGTATGAACCATCCATTATGGGACTGGAGGAAGTAAACAATGGGCTACAAGGGTGCTGATATCACTACACTGCTGCTCTGCTGAGATCTTTGAGTCTCTCTGCTGCATCGGCAGATGGGACTTGTAGTTCTTTACTTTTACCGATAACTGTGAATGGATCTGTGAATAGATAATGCAGCTTTGTGGACAGCCTTGCCAAATTCAAAATACAGAAGCAGAAAGGGAGAAACACCCCATGATTCAGGCTGTGGGTATGGAGGAGGTTTGGGTTTAATATAAAGCATGATCCCAAAGAGATAGAGAAAAGTGAGGACCACAACCTGGCAGGACCAGATGGACAGAAATACAAAACCTTGGGCAGGTAAACCAGTGCTCATTTTTGTATTTCAACATTTATTTAGTTGCTTCCCAGAGCTTACCTTTAAAGCACAACTCCATCCAAATTCTCCCTACCATCCCTCTCTTCCTACCACCATTAACCCATTCTACCAGCGGTTAAGGCAGGGATCTTCAAACTACGCCCCTCCAGTTGTTCAGGAACTACAATTTACCATCACGCCTAGTCATGTCTGTGAATGTCAGAGTTTTACAATGCCTCATGGGACATGTAATTCCGCAACAGCTGGAGGGCTGTAGTTTGAAGATTCCTGGGTTAAGGTTTTCTTGCCTGATGAAGCAAATTATACTCACCTGAGTCCCCCCATCCAAGTCCCTCTCTGAAGCAATTTCTGCCTGCTGGGATCCCTAATCCAAAGTCACAAATGAATCCTCACTATCTGGCCCCCCTCACTTGCCTTGTGGGCGACGCCAGTAATCTTCTGGATCCCAAGAGAACCTCTCCAGGAATGGGTATTGTCCCCATTATGAAGACTGTGGCTTGGACACCAGTATGAAAAGTGGGGACATGGCACTGGATAATCACATGACCACGGCTTATGGTAAGTGAAAAAGGGGATTTAGGGCTTAATCAGATATGCAACCAGGGGGTAGTAAAAGCAGACAGTTGAGCTGCAGTTTTACTGTCCCCCCAAATGCACAACTAAACAAGAGCATGCAGCTGCTCACAGCTGTACACATGTTCTGGCTATGCCAAAAAATGAAACCCTTTGTCGTGTTCAGAGGGCAGGACTGGCGCTGGAAGTTACCCATTCAAGTAAAAGGGGTCTGCAATAGAAAAACGTGCACACAGGGAGAACATACATACTCCATGCAGGTAGTGGCCCTGGTGGAAATGGAACCAAGGGCTCCAACTTTACTAAGCTGCTGTGCTGCCAATTTCAGCACTAAACTAAAAATGACCTGCTCAGACCTTCTGGGATCCTGAGTCCTGAGTATAGTAGATTTCCGAATACAGTATCCTGTCCTCCCAGCCTTCCATTGTAAAGGCTTTATTTTTACATTTTTTATATGCTGCTATTTTATTATAAATCCACATAAATGGTCTTTTTTTTAAGTGTACCTTTTATTGGAAAATAAGAAGCACTGAAAAAAACCCATGTTCTAGTCTAACCTTTCTACAAATCAGGTTGGTACCGCTGAGTAAACCGGGTTGCTATGGAGACACAGAAGGATGACAGTGCTTCTGCGGGGAACTCTTCTGCAGCTGCAGACCTCCAGCTATACTCACATCCCTAGTTTCTTAGCTGAACTGCATTTGGATCATGTTTATATTGCCTTTGTGCTTTAGCACACTTATCCTGGATCAGCTTACAGTCAAGTCAAATTCAGATCAGTTTAAAGGAAATGCACTTCAACACTACATCTTCTATTCAAGGGTGTTTAAAGCCAAAATACCAGAGAAAACAATATTTTGACAGTTGCTGTGTAAAAATAAAATACCTCTAATGATTTCTGTCTCATATCTGGTTGCTCCTTCATTTGGTAACGTTCTTAGGGTCTATTCACACCAGCCACTGCGGTACAATGCAGTGCAATGCAGTGGGATGGCTGCAGTGTTGATTAGTAGCACTTTGCACTGTTTACTTTTTTTTTTTTTTTATGAACTTTATTGACATGTCACACAATTGCATTTCATCAAGTTCTTTCGGCCACCACGTGGCGCAAGGTGGTGGGTTGCCTTGCTTTGTGCTGCAACAAAATACAGCCTGCTGTTGTATTCACACCACCATGTGAACCGGACTTGTAGGAGACAAGGCATTTTGCCTTGTCTTCCAGTGGGATTGCACTGGAATAGCCGCCCAATGAGTCTTATCACACCTGGTGAATAGACCCTTACAGCTCATTTACACTTGCAGTCATGGAGGCAGTAAAAAACAGGCAGTTGACCCATGTTTTTACCACCCCCTAGCCACCCCCTGAAACTGCAAAGGCAGCCAGACGTGGTTGTATTCAAACAAAGCATCACAGTCATGACAAAACTGATACCCCGTGCTGTGTTCAGTGGGGAGTACCACTGGCAAACGTGACCCATTCAAGTGGATGTGCCACAGTGGCCTTTGAAGCATCGCCTGTCAAAGGCCTTAAAAAGTGATCCACAACATAGGGTTGTTGCTCGCCTGAACTTATGCCCCATACACACGATCTGAAAATCGGAAGACAGATCGTCCGTTTGTTTTTTTTTGCATGCTAGTCATATATCGAACTTGAAGAGTTTACAAAAATGTGTCTGAATCAGTGAGATGCCAACTTTGCGGCGCTGTTCCTGCACTACTTTTGGCGATTTCAATAGACATCTGTGCATGAACCTGCACAGATGTCTCTCAAATCGCCCCCGAAGTCGGTCTGAAATGCCGGTTTGAAATCTGAACTCGCACGATTTCAAACCCGCATTCAGTGTGAACCTAGGCTTAGGGCTCTGCAATCAAATGAAGCAAGCGGCACACCAGTGACATGTCCCATGTAGTGTATGTCAGCCGGCGTCAAAGTTCAGGAGTCTACTTAGACCAGTCATACACCGAGATTCAAATCATTAATGGGCAGGCTGAATGTACCGATCGATCAACTTGGGTACAACCAGCCTGCCAGATTTCCTTTTCATTATAGCTAGCGGCTGCCTCTAGCAATAATCAGTGTCTTCACCCAGCAGGGACGGCTTCCCCCACCCCCCCACCGGGAGCAGACAATGGCTCAGCAGGAGGGATTCCCCTGTCAGCACTCTCTACATTAATAAGGGAATCGTGTGGATTTCCCATGGTTGCAGGAAAACAAATGTGCACTGTGTAAGAAATTTGCACTGTGTATGGCTGGCCTTACTCTCTGCAGTGCACTGTAATCACATGAAATAGGATGCACACCAATGACATCTTGCTCTGGCTCTGTTTAATCCACTGATAACACACAACTAAAACTCACCAGAAGCCACTCCCCTAATACTTTTCACCTATCACCAGCTTTAGTTGTAGGGATCCCTGTGGTCTAAGCCCTGGGATGGGTGAAACACATTAGCAACGTGGATTGTTTCATTGGACTGCAGTGCTTGCCAAAGAGTAAAAAAATTCCTGGGCTAAATCACCCAGCTAATATAAAGTACATGGAGCAGAGGTGGACACAGATTGCTTGTGAGCAGAGATACAGGCTGTGATCATTGAATAGTTAGCCTAAAGCCAGCTATACAAGGAGCAGCTGAATTTCAATAAATGTATGGGCAGAGGCTGGTTGTACAGAAGTCGATCTACTGATCAACTTCTGTACAACCAGCCCGTTAGATTTTTCCCACTCAATCAGCAATGCAGGCTATAGCAGGCAGCACTGATCAGTGTATTCTGATGGCGGGGAAGTCTTTCTTTTGTCAAAATACAATAGCGCAGTGGGGAATATTCTCCCATTCACATCGAATACATGGATGGGGGAATTGAGTCATTTTTTCGGTCAACCTGCTGATTGAAAGAGAAAAAAAAATGACTAATGTATGGGCTGCTTTGGGGCTAATTTACACCACAATCCCCACATTCAGAGTTCAGTTTCACATGCACATTTACATGCATTTGTAATGTGTCTGCAGTCCATGGTATATTTACATCGTGTTTGCGGTGTTTTTTTGTTTTTTTTCATTATTTATTTTTACTAAGTTGTATTTACGTGTTCTGTGTTCATGTGCATGTCCGGTATGTTTACATGCCTAAAAATGCAGCATGCTATTCTTAAAATGCACTTGAAAGCACTGCAATAGTGTAAACTACTTGGCTCAATGAAATACATTAATTTTTCTTGCTTATGTGTACTGTATGTACTGCGTTAAAAAACATCTAGTGCGTCTCATATAAACAAACCCCGACTGTCATAAATCTTGTACAGCACTGTAATCACCAAACTTCCAGTGCTGAACCCTACAGACACAGCTTTAGTATGGTTCTTATAGCCAATTACTCAGTCATCATCTCAGCCATTCATAAAATTCCTTGTATTATTTTCACAAGGCATTCTGTGACTGGATGAGGTGGAGATCATGACATTCATCCGCTCCTCCCTTTGTCCATTCACAGAACATCTTGTATTCTAGGAAAAGAATACAAAACATTTTATGAATGGCTAAGTTTCAGTGCCAGTAATGGCACAGGATTCATGATGGTACGAGTTTTACCTAATACAGCAACTGTTAGATGTTTTTTATTATTACAAAGCATGCATCAAAATATTATTGTCCCCCACAATTCAGCTTTAAATACAATTAAATGAAGCAGCGTCTGCTGTGACTACATTTACAATGAAGGTTAACCTCTTGCTTCCCACGTAATGCATATGTGCGGCAACAAAGAGGGTGGGCTTTGTCACACACACACACACAAGGTTTCTGTGCTGAAAGCATGCACACAAGGCAGTGACCGAGCTGTCAGTCTCTAGTAAATGATCAGGAGCCAGTGGGAATGACTCCTGATCATGTAACCACTGAGACAGACAATCAAAGTGGTCATGTGATTGGGCAGTTCTTCCTCTCCCCCCCCCAGGAGTAAAGACTCAGTTAAAGGGATGTCAGAGCTGGGTGGGAAGAGGTACATGGTGCAAACGCAGTCAAGCACTAGTGTGCACATATGAGTTAAGATCACTAATGGTAATTGCAACGTTTGACAAGAACAGGCTGCGTTTCACCTGCTTTGCAGTGAACCGCAGGGACGTTCAGATGCAGTCTTTGAACTGCCATGTGTGCTGGCTCAGTTAGAGTCAATGGAAATTTGCTGACCTGCGTTCCAAACACACATGATATGCAGAAAAATTAGGAGCCGTAATTGTTGCTGTAAGGGCTGGTTCACACCACAAAAATGCACTCCAGGTTCCGTTCTGCATGCGTTTCTGCATGTGCATTTTAGGTGCATTTCCTAGTGCATTCCAGTTGCTTTTTTTCCCTTTTTTTTTCACTGTACTGGGGTCTGGTGCATTTTTTATGCGTTCCAGTGCATTTCGGTGTGTTTTTGTGCGTTTTACTGCGTTCCAGTATACAGTCCAGTGCAGGAACAATGCAACATGTTCTACTTTTTTTTCTGGACCTGGAAAGCCTTGGAGCTGGCCATACTGGTGTGAACTATGTCATTGGAAACCATATAACCTACTTTCCACTTGCTTTTTAAGCATGAAAAAAAATTGGACTGGACTGCATATGGTGTGAACTGGAACACTACATAAAGTGATGAGAAAGGAAGCAACTTTGCTATTAGGAAGTAAAAAGTCTGTAACCAAATACCTGTCTGCTGTATATACTGCAGGTCAAACAAATGTGCACTGTGTAAGAAATTTGCACTGTGTATGGCTGGCCTTACTCTCTGCAGTGCACTGTAATCACATGAAATAGGATGCACACCAATGACATCTTGCTCTGGCTCTGTTTAATCCACTGATAACACACAACTAAAACTCACCAGAAGCCACTCCCCTAATACTTTTCACCTATCACTGGCTTTAGTTGTAGGGATCCCTGTGGTCTAAGCCCTGGGATGGGTGAAACGCATTAGCAACGTGGATTGTTTCGTTTGATTGCAGTGCTTGACAAAGAGTAAAAAGATTCCTGGGCTAAATCACCCAGCTAATATAAAGTACATGGAGCAGAGGTGGACACAGATTGCTTGTGAGCAGACCTTTTTTTTTTCTCAACCTTTTTTATCCCAGAGGAGCCTCATCAGGTCTCAGGGAACCCCTGCAAAAATCAAATAATTGGGGGGAGTGGAAAAAATGCACCTTAAGTTGGGGGTCAGTGGGAAGAATGTCCACTCAATGGTGTTGAAGATGACAGCCTTCCTTACAGACAGCTAAAAAGATCATTAGTGTCGCCCAGTTGGCCAGTGTTAATTTCGTCAACTAAAATATTTTAGTCGACTAAATGAATACTATTTTAGTTGACTAAAATACGACTAAAACTAAAACAATTCAGATGACTAAAATACAACTAAAACTAAAATTGCATTTTAGTCAAAAGACTAAAATACAACTAAAACTAAAATGGGATTTTAGGCAAAAGACTATGACTAAAACTAAATTGAATTCATATCACAACGGCTAAATCTGTGTCTGTAGTGCATATTCAAACCTTAATACTATAAATAATAAACATGTTATTAGATTTTTACTCCAGGAGTGTATAATGTTTGGCAGTTCTAAAGAAATAATGCATTTAATTAAACCCATTAGATTTTGGTCAACTAAAATGTACTGGAGATTTTAGTAGACTAAAATACGACTAGAACTAAAATTGCATTTTAGTCAAAAGACTATAACTAAAACTAAATGTTAATTTGATGTCAAAATCAACACTGCTGCTGGCACTGCCAAAAAGCATTGACCCAACAGATGGGAGGTTAATTAGCCACAACTCAAGGAACCCCTAGCAACCCCTGGAGGAACCCTAGTGGAGAACAGCTAATATAGGTTTTTTTTATAATATTGTGATTGAAGTTGATGGAGTTGCATCTTTTTTCATCCTGACTAGTAAACTAAAGATAATAGCAGGAGTGACCATTTTATCCAGTGCATTTAAACTATTATTAAACCCAATTCAAAAAAATATATATACAGTGCTGCAAACTTCAGCACTTACTACTTTTGTATGATGAGTTTGCTCTAAAATTGTTCTCTCCAAATGTTTTTTTTCCCTTCCCTGGGTCCCATTTAGGGTGGCTCTGTCCCCTATGAGGACCATGGAGCCACCCTTGCATATGCGCTCCCATCTTACAATGCAGAGGATTCTCTGGCATCCCTGCAAACAGATAGTCCCTTGATTCCCATCTGCCAGAGTCTGTGCTTTGCAGGGCACAGGGTGTGTGCTGCCCTACCTGGAAGTTAGGGGAAGGGGCACTGTAGGACCTACCACGGCAGTGAGCAGGACAGTATGGCTCCATTCACACCCGAGTGTACTGCGACACCTGCTGCACCGTGTTTTTGTGACGCATTTATGGAGCGGCATCATTCATCCACTCCAAAAACACGCCAAGGAAGCTCATGTACCAAATTTTGGTTTGGCATTGTGGTTTTTGCACAATTATAGTGCGTTTTGTCGCTCGACATTCGCAGCAAAATCGCATCGCATTTGGGGTGCCATTAAGAAATAATGGCATCGCAAACGTGTCCAGTGTTTTGCGTTCCGCAAATTCCAGTACGCTCAGGTGTGGACGGAACGTAAGTGTTTCTGCATACATTTAACAAAAAAAAAAAAAATGAAAAAGCGTTTATTTTTATAAAATGCATTTATTTTCAAAAGTGTATCATTTAGTACTACTTTAACCGCTTACTGCCCATCATACGTATATATAACCATCCTGGACAGCAGGCGGTTATACCAGGATCATGGCTCCAACCAGCAATAAGCTTTCCTGTAAAAGTGTTTTTCACTTTTACAGAGCTGTGGAGCCCTCTCCCCTTCCGCTGCTGCCGGCCATCATTCCTGGACTCTGCTGTTCCACTTGGTAGCACTGTAATCGGTTGGGGCAGCTGCCCACAGAGGTGATGGAGGAACATCCTCTGTGATGAATGAAGCTAGAAGTAACAATCATCACATCTGGGTTCAGTGCTATCTTTCCCTGGCCCTTACAGCCAGGAGAGCATCTGATCAAGGAGATCAGAGGAGGGCAGAGGAGATATCAGGGGTGTAATGTACTCCTGATGTCTCCATAAAGAGTACCTGTGGGGGAAGGAATCATTATCACAGAGAGAGAAAGTAAAAGAAAATCCCAAATTCACAGTTGTCCCCAGAACATTAGTAGAGGGGAAATCTTCCAACGGGGACACTAGGGATTCTCTCATTTTGGATGGACTTCCTCTCACTTCCTGTTTTGGTTATGCGGCAGGAAGTAAAGGGAAATCTCTTCGAAGGGACATGGATGGCAGAAAAAAAAAACTCCTGATGGGTTTTAACCCTTCCTTGGGCCTTGCTCACACATGCAGTGCCCTCTAAAGATCTACCCACATTCAGAGTGGAGTCTCTCTTCAAAGGGAGTTTGACAGGCAGTGAAAAGTCATGATATCTCTTCCTCACCACCTGTTTTAACCCTTTAACCCAGCACCAGTTCAGCTTACTGGGTCGTGTTCTGAGGGTGATATTGCTAAATGCGACAGTTTGGATAATTTTTGCTTCCCTGCAATATGTACACCCCCTTCTGTTGCCTTTGCAGCTTAAAGGGGAGCAGTTGGGAGTCATTCTGTGATATGTGCAACCCCTCTGCTGCCTTTGCAGTTAAAGAGGAAGTAAACCTTTGTGGGTTTTACTTCCTCTTTATTTCCCTGCAAAGGTAATGCATAATGGGCTACTATGCTTTACATAGTAGCTCATTATGTGTCACTTACCTGAAACCGAAGCCCGCAATGTCACCGTTGTCCCCACTAGCAGGGAGTGTCCATCTTTGCCCCTCTTCCTTCCGTGGGCCCCGAACTCTGGCTCTGTGACTGGCCAGACTCGCATGACGTCACTCCCGTGTATGCATGTGGGAGCCGCCAGTCACGGCATGACCCCTATTAGAAACGGCATGATGACATCGGCGCTCGTCTTTTTCGTAAATATCTCCTAAGCCGTGGAGGTTTAGGAGATATTTCCAGCACCTAGAGGTAAGCCGTAATATAGGCTTACCTGTAGGTAAAAGTGGTTGTACAGGGTGTAAGGGGGAATGGTTGGAAGGGCAGGAAAACACAGCTCAACCACACTTTTCTTTTTACCGTTCCAACCACAAGTGTATACGAAGCCTTACTGTATCCAAAAAAAAAAATTTTTTAAAGTTTTGCCTTTAGTTCTACTTTCATTCTAAGCAGCTGTCATTGGTTATGGGCCTACTAAAGGAACTAAAGGAACATTGATGAAAACCAGAAATACTTTCTCACGATTCAATACAATATGAAAGTGAGAATGTGGTGAGTCTTGTGTGTCCAGCTGTCTCCTCCATATCACAGGAAGGAGATTAAAAGGAATTCTTTTTCTATTGTGACGGACAACCTTGTGCAAACTTCCACCTGTTACCATCCACCTACATTTCACTCTGCTTCAGGAACATGGCCCAGTGTACACTTTTAAAGCAGTATTAAACCCGAAAACAATACTCAAATTGATTGCAGCTTACCAATTCTAAGGCTGCCCACGTACCGGCAACCAAGCGCTCCTTCCCGCTTCTCCTTCGTCATATGATCCGCGTGCATCTCACAGCAGGGGTCCTGTGCATCCTCGTTCACTGTTTCAGGTCCGACTTCACCCTGAATTTTGGGCTGAATTCGCACCTGAAACGGACCAAAAGATGCAAAATGCACCGGACCCGCTGTGAAGATATGTGAACCGGCTCCACAGAGAGGCAGTCAAAATCTCCTGCAATTGCGAATTGGATGCGGAGGGACCAGTATACAATTCACAATGGTGTGAGTATAACTAAAGGCAAAACTTTTTTTTTTTTTTAGTTTTGGATGGAGTGGAGAAGTATTAGAACCCCTGTCAGTTTTTTTGCTGTCTGTGTCCCCACTAAGGAGATCCCCCCTTTCTATTTGTTCTGTTTACCATTATCAAAGAAAATCCTAAATTTTGGGTTGTCTCCAGAAAAGTAATAGAGGGGAAATCTTCCAATGGGGACACTAGTTCTGGTGACTGGTGACCTGGGGATGCCCAAGGAATTCCCCTAATTTGCAGGGATTTCCACTCACTTCCTGTTCAGCTATGGGACAGGAAGTGAAGGGAAAACCCAGATGGCGGGACACAGATGGCGAAAACAAATCGGACAGGGATTATAACCCTCTATTACTCTATCCAAAATGAAAATCAAAAAAGTTTAGCCTATAGTTCTACTTTAAATGTTGTGGCTGCATTAGTTTTTCTTTTTAGGCTTTTTTCCTTTATTTTTACCTAGTGATCCAGACAGTAAAACATATACTGTCTTAGGGTGTCTCCGCTCTGGATGGAGGAGCAACGGAGACACCCTTGGACGGCAGTATTGTCAGTGTTATGCCGCATACACACGAGTGGACTTTTCAACATCAAAGGTCTGACGGTCTTTCCAACAAACTTTCGAATGACCGGACTTGACCACACACGAATGGACTAAAGTCCGTTGGTTTGAACGTGATGAACGTACAAAGGGACTAGAATAAGGAAGTTCATAGCCAGTAGCCAATAGCTGCCCTAGCGTCCTTTTTTGTCCGTCGGACTAGCATACAGACGAACGGATTTTTCGACTGGACTCGAGTCCATCGGAAAGATCTGAAACACGTTCCAAATCTAAAGTCTGTCTGGTTTCCGACAGAAAAAGTCCGCTGGAGGTCTGATAAAGCCCACACGCACGGTCGGATTGTCTGACGAATTTGTTCCGTCGGACCAATCCGGTTGAAAAGTCTGTCTGTGTGTACACGACTTTAGATGCACTAGCAGATTTAGATGGACTTGAAAAACAAACTAATGTTGAACTCTAGCTAACACTTTTTAGGAAGTTACAGCAAAGTTTTTTTTTTTTTACCCTTTTAGGGTAAATGTTTTACATAAATAGATAAAAGCTGACCATTGCAATAATCTCATTTGATTTTAAATGATTTGCATCAACCCTCTAACTGCCACTTTGTCTAGACAACTTGCTCTGTTTAAAGGAAGTCAAAAAACAACAAATTTACTGGACAGATTGTCAGGTGAATATAAAGGGGGGGGGGCTCTAAAAAGAAAACGAATGCAGCCATCACATCTAAGAATGAATAGGCATTTTTTGTCTCTGGGTTTATTACTGGTTTAAGGTGGTGTTACGTGTTACTGACCTGGAAAATCCATTTGGTGGTCGCTCTTCGGAGACCTGTCCATGCCAGCGCGCACACAACCACGTACAGCATCTCCATCCAGGTGAATTTGGCATGTGCTTGTAATGTATTCCAGGAAGATGTCAGGCCACAGTCTCTACATTCTTTCAGCTCTCCAAGGAACCGTTCCCCACTTTTAATGAGAAGGTCCATGTACCCCAAGGAGGAAGGGATCTGGATGCTTTGAATTTTATGCTCTTGCTCCATGACGGGCACAATTGATGACTTTGTTCTCCGATTGAATTCAGCACCCCCGCCGACACTGCGTTTTTTTTTTTTTGTTTTTTTACCAAATCTGCTCTAGACCAGCTTGGCACAATAATAAATAGTAAGAATGCCAGCGAAAGGACAAATCTATAAAGAACCTAGCCATCCATTGAGGAGAGAGAATTTGCAGAAACATGAAAGCTCTCTGCTGATGACCCCCTTGTACAAAGGGTAGCTCTGTGGCCTGATCTCTGTAGATCTGATGATGCAGGATGTGTTCCTAGAAATAAAGGGGTGATGGGTGGGGGGGGGGGGGAGAGGGAGAGGCTCAGTGCCCCCAGTCTTCTCTCTCTTGCTGGAGAATAAGGGAGGAGGGGGTGGAAGGGGGGGCAGCTGGTGCAATGAATCTCTTTCCCTCTGATTGGAAGAATCCAGTGTAGCAGGGCAGGTTCTAGCAGGGAGGAGAGGCTGCTGCCTGTTCTCTATGCAGATGGCAATCAGATCTAGAGAGGAAATCTGAGCAGGCAAGGCTAGGCTGGCATCGTGTGGGCATCTTGGTACACCCAGCCCTGGGTACTGAGAAAGAGCTGTCAGCCTGATATATTCAGAGCACGTTTGAGTGGAGGGGCGGGGTCACCAGGGAAGGAATGTCCGGCAGCCAATCACTGTCAGAGGAGAGTGAAAGTAGGGGGACAGAAATGTCATGTGATGTCAGATCTTTGTGTTCTCCAAGGCTCAGCACTGACCAGGAGACAACTGTCATAGGATCTGCTGACAAGGGATGAAATGCTACTTTGTAACAGCTGCGGATCTGTGTACATTCAACCTTGTTATTAAATCCTAGACAGTCATCACATTGTGATCTTGGCGTTTTATACATTGTATTGTTATATATTGGTTTTTATTTCCAGCCTTTTGTCTATAATGTAAACCAGGGGTAGGCAACCTTAAAGAGATGAAGATGTACCTGAACAACATGGGAGAAGTCAAAGATCACCGGGCACAGTGTCGCCTCCTCACACCTGATTTAAACCTCTGCCCCGCTGACACATGAGCGTAGCATTTTCAGGCAGAAAGTCGCGCGTTTTTGCTGCGATTTTGTACAGGTCAAAAGGTCACCTATGTAAAAAGCAGAAAAAAACGCCCAAATCTGCCTAAAAAAAAAAGTTCCAGAACTTGTTTCAGCTTCAGGCGTTTTGGAGCTTCTGGCTACAGGCGTTTTGGAATGGAGATGTGAACCATCTCCATAGAGAATAATTGATTGTTTTTTCCCCTCCAGCGTTTTGTAGCTTCAGGCTTCAAGCTACAAAATGCTCAGGTGTGAATGGGGCCTTAGGGCTCATTCACACGGAAAGTTCAGGGGGGGTTTAAAACCCTGCAGTTGAGTTGTGGTTTTGCCGCCCCAAGCCTCTACCCACTTTAGCTGCTGAGGCAGTAGCCAAAGGTGTACACATGGCGCAGCAGGAATTAAGCCCCCTGTTGCTTTTGGTGGGTGCTACTGCCTGCCAATCACGACCCATTGAAGTAAACGGGGCCACTCTGCAAGTGCCCAGCAGCTGCATGCTTCTTTGGGGTCCAAGGGGTTAAAGCAGGTGGCGAGAAAGCAACACAACACTGCCTGCTTTAATCCCTTGTTTGCTGTACTGCACAAGGTTGCAGGGCATTTGGAGAGTGGCCTCATTCACTTGAATGGGTCATGCTTGGCAGGTGCTACACCCACCAACCATGACAGGGTATATAACTCCTGCTGCAGCTGCAACATGTATACACCCCTGATCACTGCAGCTAAAGGGGGTGCGGTTGGAGCGTGATAAAAACACGTCTAATCGGTGGCAGCTGTTGCTCAAAATATTTGAGGGGGTGCAAAAAATTTTGAAAAAATAATCAATGGCAGCCACTGTGCCATTAAACAATGCTACTGTGCCCTCAAATGCTGCCACTGTGCCATCAATTGCAGCCACTGTGCCAAACGCTGCCACTGTGCCCATCAGAGGCTGCCACTGTGCCATCAAAGGCTGCCACTGTACCATCAAAAGCTGCCACTGTGCCCATCAAACGCAGCCAATGTGCCATCAAACGCAGCCACTGTGCCATCAAACGCTGCCAGTGTGCCCATCAAATGCTGGCAGTGTGCCCTTGAATGCCCCCAGTGTGACCCCCGCCTGCTCACCGTCTGCCCGGCACTTACCCTGTCTTGGTGGGGCAGCGGGTGACGGCGACGAGCGGGGTCCTCCATACGTCTCCTGCCGTCCTCATCTTCCTTCCTCTCCTCCTGCTGGGCGTCCAATAGCGGCGCCTGTCCTTTCAGCCAATCAGGTGACAGGTAACAGACCAGAGCACCTGATTGGCAGAGAGGCGGTTTAGTATTAGGAAAGTGAATATTCATTCCCTTTTCTAACACAGCTGAGTGACCTGCGAGCGCCCACTATGGCACTCGCAGGTCACATTTTTTTATGCCTATTAGAGCCTATGGCTCTAATCAGGTGCTTCAAACCCCCCCCGCCACTGTAATTCTGTAATTCAGGCGCCCAGTGCCTGAAAAGGGACCGGGAGCCTGAATAGGGGGTGGCAGCGGCAGCAATAGATAGATTCATGCAATGCATGAATCTATCTATTGGTGAGAGATGGAGTGACAGGTAACAGACCAGAGCACCTGATTGGCAGAGAGGCGGTTTAGTATTAGGAAAGTGAATATTCATTCCCTTTTCTAACACAGCTGAGTGACCTGCGAGCGCCCACTATGGCACTCGCAGGTCACATTTTTTTATGCCTATTAGAGCCTATGGCTCTAATCAGGTGCTTCAAACCCCCCCCCCGCCACTGTAATTCTGTAATTCAGGCGCCCAGTGCCTGAAAAGGGACCGGGAGCCTGAATAGGGGGTGGCAGCGGCAGCAATAGATAGATTCATGCAATGCATGAATCTATCTATTGGTGAGAGATGGAGCGGCGCCCGTGCGCCCTTATGGATGCACCGCCACTGGTCTTAACTATGGGGTTTTACCACCCCTCAAACTGAACATGTAAATGAACCTTGTCTGTTCTGGACCCCCTATAAAGATGCTTTCACACTGATGTGCTGCGGTTTACCTGCACCGCACGTACAGCGCAGTGCATCTGCGACCTTCCTGGGTTAGCTGTGCTTTGCCATAGACTTCTATTATTTTCTGCAGGTGTGGTGCACTTTCTGAAAGCGTACCAAAACTCCTGCATTCAGAAAGTGCATCAAACCGCAGGATATAATAGAAGCCCATGGCTAAGCGCAGCTAAGCTGCAGGTACACTGCACTGCACCCACAGTATGGGTAAACTGCAGCACATCAGTGTGAAAGCAGACCTGTACTATTATGCCCAGTGTATTGCTTCACATTTTTCTGCTGCTGGTACCACTCTGAAGTGGTGTAGTGCAGTTGGTATCGCTCCGCATGAGACAGGAGTCAGCACTATAGAGCAGGCATCGGCTTAGGTGGCTCTCGCTCCCTATTACCGCTCCTATTTTACAAGTAGTCCCTCTGCTTTGCACTCTGTTTGATGCTCTGGAATGGTGGGTCAGTAAGCACAGACCACGATCTACCAGTCACCGGGCCGCCATCTAGCTAAGGGTCTTGTCACACGGCATGCTTTGCTCCATTTAGCAGGGGGTCAGTGAGCAGAATGGAGAGGATGTCACAAAAGTGGACCTGTGTTCGATCTATGGGCTACCTGATATAAACGGGCTTGTGTCCATTTACATCAGGCTACCTTGATTGTGTGGATGGAGAAATCTGTTTGTTTTTTGTCAGCCCCGATATATTCCCCCCTCCCCTGTGACAACAGGTGGGGGTTCCTTTCCCCCGCAGCCGCTGCCACAATTAAAATCAGCATGGCTGTGCGGAACTCTGCCCACACAGCCATGTCATTCATTCACAGTGATCTGTGAATGATGAAACTACAAATCCCATCTTCCACTGCGGCAGACTGACTTGTAGTTTTCAATAGACTACAAATGCGCAGAAGCCCGACAATGCACAAGCAATCCACTGATCGTGGGTGTAAAAAAAAAAATAAGAATTGCAGTGTGGGCCCCCGGCTGTGACAGCTTTCGGCTTCACAGCCGAGTGCGCACTGCGGATGCACGAGTCGCGCTGCATGTCCTAAATGGCCGAGCAATCTTCTGGGACCTGTGAGGTGTCCCAGAAGATAACAGGGAGGTAGGGGGAGGGGAGGAGTCGCCTAGGTGGCGCGAGCAGAAGTGGGAGTTGGGTATCTGTCAAAACTAGGTACCTACTCCCCTTCCAAAAAAAAATGACATGCCAAATGTGGCATGTCAGGGGGTTAGGAGTCCTTAAGTGGAAGTTCCACTTTTGGGTGGAACTCCACTTTAATGTATTCTGTAAAACTGCCCACTACTTGCCCCCCCCCCCCCCATCTCTAAACACTTACCTGCCTCCTCTGTCGTTTCAGCACTGTCCCCTCTTTTAGGAGACTGTGAAAGCAGTGGGAGCTAATGGCTCCTGCTGCTGTCAGTCAAATCCTGTGAGGAAAGAGCGAGGTGCGTTTATGGAAGGGAAGCATGGTTTAGGAGCAAAACCTGCACAGGTGCCCCATGAGCATACAGCTTGCCGAAGGGATGCCCACAGGAAAGGAGGAGGAGAGGACAGTGCCTGTGGGGCAATCCAGAAGAGGAGGTAAGGGGCTGCTCTATGCATTACTATTGCACAGAGCAGGAAAGTATGCAATGCCTTAAAAAAGTATTCCCATATTGTGTCATGTTACAACCAAAAACGTAAATGCATTTTATTGGGATTTTATAGACCAACACAAAGTGGCACATAATTTTGAAGTGAAAGGAAAATGATAAAAGGTTTTCAACATTTTTTACAAATAAATATGTGAAAAGTGTGGCGTGCATTTGTATTCAGTCCTCCTGAGTCAATACTTTGTAGAACCTCCTTTTGCTGCAATTACAGCTGCAAGTCTTTTTAGGTATGTCTCTACCAGCTTTGTACATCTAGAGAGTGAAATGTTTCCCCATTATTCTTTGCAAAATAGCTCAATCTCTGTGAGATTGGAATGAGAGCGTCTGTGAATAGTGATTTGCAAGTCTTGTCACAGATTCTCAATTGGATTTAGGTCTGGACTTTGACTGGGCCATTCTAACACATGAATAAGTTTTGATCTAAACCATTCCATTGTAGCTCTGGCTGTATGTTTAGGGTCATTGTCCTGCTGGAAGGTGAACCTCCACCTCAGTCTCAAGTCTTTTGCAGACTCTAACAGGTTTTCCTCTAAGATTGCCTTGTATTTGGCTCCATCCATCTTCCCATCAACTTTGACCAGCTTCCCTGTCCCTGCTGAAGAAAAGCATCCCCACAACATGATGCTGCCACCACCATGTTTCACGGAATTTCATTGAAATTAAGCCAATTAAGCAGTCGATCTATGTATGGGCTAGCTGGTTGTACACAAGTCAATCTATTAATCGACTTGAGTACAACCAGCCTGTCAGGTTTTTCCCAAATCAGTGCTGCCAGCTATAATTAGCAACACTGATGATTGTATTGTGTGGGTAGGGAAGACTCCCCACTGGCAGAACACAATAACACTGCGGGAGTGATTCCCCCATCCACAGGTCAGCAGGTGAGAAGGTGTGTGGGGACAGGCTGGGGAGAGAGGTCTGTCAGCAGGGGGGTGTGAGGTGGTCATGGAGGGATATCAATCAGCGGGTGGGGGGAGTAACTGGGAGTGATATCTTTTGGAGTAGGGTCTGCATCTGCAGGTTGGCAAATTGTCACCTGTGAAATAAGTTGAAGGGAGGTGGCTAACAAGGGAAGTGGCTGGGGAGTGACCTGGTTGGTTGTGAGTGTGAAATGGATGATGTGTTTCAAATTTTTTTTCACATTTGCGGTAATGCTTACTGCCCTCGGAAAAGTGATCTGTGGTGGACTGCTTTTCAACGAGTGGTATAGCAGCAGCTGACAGGCGTTCATGAGGTGCTACTGCCGTCTCCTTGATTTTTTTTTTACATTGCTGAATGGTATTTTTACATTGTTGGACTATGGTGCTACTGCGAGCGAGTTTGGTTTGCATTTGCAGAGTGGCCCCATTGAAATCAACAATGACAGGCAGCAGGCAGGCTGAGTTAAAGATGCTGCAGCTAAAGAAATAAAAAAAAAAAATTGCAGCTGTGAAGTAAAGCATCACAGCTACGGCATTCGTACAGCCCTGCCCAAATGTATTTTTAAGATTTGGGTCAGGGATGTGCGGTGAGGTCAGTGGCTGGTGAGTAGGGATGAGCCAAACACCCCCCGGTTCGGTTCGCATCAGAACATTCGAACGGACTGAATGTTTGCGCAAACTTTCGAACCCCGTTAAAGTCCATGGGACTCAAACATGAGAAATCAAAAGTGCGAATTTTAAAGGCTAATATGCAAGTTATTGTCCTAAAAAGGGTTTGGGGACCCGGGTCCTGCCCCAGGGGACATGTATCAATGCAAAAAAAAAGTTTTGAAAACGTCCGTTTTTTCAGGAGCAGTGATTTTAATGATGCTTAAAGTGAAAAAATAAAAGTGAAATATTCCTTTAAATATCGTGCCTGGGGGGGTGTCTATTGTATGCCTGTAAAGTGGCATGTGTTTCTCGTGTTTAGAACAGTCCCTGCTCAAAAAGACATTTCTAAAGGTAAAAAAGTCATTTAAAACTGCTTGCGGCTTTAATGTCATATCTGTTCCCAGGAATATGGATCAAAATCATTGAGAACACCCCCCCCCCGCCCATTACCAGCCCCTTTGGGACTTGTATGGATATTAATGGGAACCCCGCACCCAAATAAAAAAAAGGAAAGGCGTGGGGCCCCCAGGCCCTATATACTCTGAACAGCAGTATACTGGCGGTGCAAACAAGACAGGGACTGTAGGTTTGTTCTTGTACATTTTTTACATGTAGCTCCAGCGAAAAAATCTATTTTTAAGCTTTTTGGAAAACATAGGGAAGGGTTATCACCCCTGTAACATTTGTTTTGCTGTCTGTGTACCTGTTCAGAAGATTCCACCTCACTTTCTGTCCCAATGACAATTGGATTTTGAAAATTTGGGGTTTTTAGTGAAACAAGGAACTCTTACAGGAGAGAATTTCCCTTCCTAGGGGTAGATTTCCTCTCACTTCCTGTTGTCTCCTTCCGTTTGCAAGTAGGAGTGGTTTGTAAGTTGGTTGTTTGAAAGTAGGGGCCTGCCCTATATACTCTGCAGAAATTTGGGCCTTAGGTGTTGGTGTTGCCACAACACTGTAAGCCCTCACAGTTACTCTTGGTGGGCACAGGAATGGGCCCTGCTGTGAAATATTAAATAAAGAATAGTAATTACATGGCCCTGTTGAACAGGGTCAGAAAAATTGGGCCTTTGGTGGTGGACGGTGTGGTGGTGTTGCCACAACACTGTAAGGCCTCACAGTTACTCTTGGTGGGCGCAGGAACGGGCCCTGCTGTGAAATATTAGATCAAGAATTGTAATTATAAAAAAATTGGGCCTTAGGCACTGGTGCTGGTGCCACAACACTACAACCCCTCACAGCTATTCTAGTTGGAGCACAGAAATGAGTCCTGCTGCAAAGTATTGCATCAAAAATTTGTAACTACACACCCCTGTTAAACAGGGGCAGAAAAATTGGGTCTTAGCCACTGGTGGAGGTGCCCAGAACCAAAAATGTTCTTACAAGCTATCAGCATGAACATTGAGGAGGAAGAGGATAGTCACTCAGCATCAGCATAGGTAGTCTTGAAGGGATCTCACATTAAAAAAAAAAAATATTCGGTTACATCCGCATCAGGTGCTTGGTAGCTGGTGATCCAAGACTGATTAATTTGTATGAAGGTCAGCCGATCGACCGATTCGGTGGACCGGCGCACCCTGTGATCGGTTACAAAGCCTACAGCAGCACTGAATGTGCATTCCGAAAAAACGCTGGATGCAGGACAGGCCAGTAGCTCAATTGCATACTGTGCAAGCTCTGGCCTGTGATCCATCCTCAAGACCCAGTAACCCAGAGGATTTTCAGTGGGAAAGGTGTCCAAGTCTGATCTTGCCCCTAGGTATTCCTGCACCATGTGAATCAGACGCTGGCGATGGTTGCTGGAACCGATCATACCTTGGGGCTGCGGACTAAAAAATTGTCTGAATGCACTGGTCAGATGGCCACCTTCTCCACCGCTCCTTCTGTGACTGAGCGAAGCCTCAGCAACACGTTGTCCAGGAGGACCGGGTAATTGTAACCTCCCGCTCTGGAAACGCATTGCACAAACCTTTCGGAAGGACTCCTGAAGATGTTTCATCCTCTGCTCCCTCTGCGATGGTAAGATAAGGTCCCCAACCTTACCCTTGTAACGTGGATCAAGGAGGGTTGCCAGCCAGTAATGATCCCTCTCCTTGATACCACAAATACAAGGATCCTTCCGCAGGCTTTGCAGGATCAGGGAGGCCATGCAGCGTAGGTTTGCTGAGTCATTCGGTCCGGACTCCTCTGGGTCACTAAGGACGGCATGATCCGCAGCCACCTCCTCCCAGCCACGTACAAGTCCATGGGTGTCTTCAGACTGTAAATGATCCCTTGAAGACTGCTGCTGATGCTGAGTGCTAGGCCCCACCTCCATGCTGACACAATACTCCTCCTCCTCCTCTTCCTGTGTGATCGGCGGGCACGCAGGAACACTGTCTGGATAAAGGGGACTTTGAGAGGTAAGGAAGTCCTCCTCTTCCTGCCTCTGTTCTGCCTCAAGTGCCCTGTCCATTATTCCACGCAGCGTGTGCTCCAACAGGTGGACAAGAGGGACAGTGTCACTGATGCATGCACTGTCACTGCTTACCATCCTCGTGGCCTTCTCAAATGGTGACAGGACAGTGCATGCATCCATGATCATGGCCCACTGGCGTGGGGAAAAAAAAACACCTGACCCTGTCCTGGTGCCATAGTCGCATAGGTACTAATTGATGGCCCTCTGCTGCGTGTGCAGCCGCTGCAGCATGGCCAACGTTGAGTTCCACCTGGTGGGCATGTCACAGATGAGGCGGTTCTTGGGCAGGTTAAATTCCTTTTGGCGGTCAGCCAGCCGAGCACTGGCATTATATGACCGGCGGAAATGCACACAGACTTTCCTGGCCTGCCTCAGGACATCCTGTAAGCCCGGGTACCTGCCCAAAAGCTGCTACACCACCAAGTTAAGGACGTGAGCCAAACAGGGCACATGGGTCAGTTGTCGGAGAGCGGAGAGGAGGTTGGTGCCATTGTCGCAAACCACCATTCCTGGCTTAAGCTGGCGTGGTGTCAACCACCTCTGAACCTGCCCCTGCAGAGCTGACAGAATCTCTGCCCCAGTGTGGCTCCTGCCCCCCAAGCACACCAGCTCAAGCACCACATGGCATCCTTTTGCCTGCGTGCTTACGTAGCCCCTTGAACGCCTAAGGAGTACTGCTGGTTCCGAGGACAAATCAGCACAGGAAGAGGCCATGGAGGAAGAAGAAGAGGAGGGGGTGGAGGAGAGAGGTGTGGCAGAATCACCACTAGTAGAATTTTGGAGGCGTGGTGGCGGAACAACCTCCAAAACTACTGCACCCTGTCCTGCATCCTTCCCAGCTGCCAGAAGAATCACCCAATGCACGGTGAAAGATAAGTAACGTCCCTGTCCATGCCTGCTGGACCATGAGTCAGCGGTAATATGCACTTTACTGCTAACCGCCCTGTCCAACGAGGCATGGACTGCCTTCCACATGCCGGTAGAGAGCCGGAATCGCCTTCCGTGAAAAAAAGTGGCGTTTGGGAACCTGCCACTGAGGTACCGCACATCCCACAAACTCACGGAAGGGGGCAGAGTCTACCAACTGAAAAGGCAGCAGTTGAAGTGCTAGCAATTTAGCCAAGCTAGCATTCAACGACTGGGCATGTGGATGGCTGGGACAGGGCTGTTTTTTCCACTGGGCACGCTGGGCAGTTGCCCGGGGGCCCCACTTGTCTGGAGGGCCCCATCTAGGGCCGATCTTTAGCGCTGAAATCTGCTGATTAAGTTGACTAGAAAACTTTACCCCAGTTGAAGTCTTTTTAAGACGAAACGCGTCAGATGTATGACGCCATCTCGATCATCTGTACACTGCGCTACATGTACCTTTGTTACTTTTATGAACTTTGTTTTTACCCGAATTTTTATTGGAATCTTTTTATAATGCAATAAAATTTCCTGGTAATCCGGAATTTACACTATGTGGAGCCTCTTTTCTCCTTATCCCCTTGTCTCAATTGCATGAGACCCAAACGTTCGCTGGAGGAGGAATCCGTGGTACCGTTTGGGGTTGGGAACCCTTCCAGGACCCTCTTGTCATGGATCAAGGACAACTGTAACCTTACCGTACCTAACGGTGCAAGCTCATACGACTCACCGCCAACGGCCTGTGAGTCCACCTCGTCCGGTAAGGGCATTTTATATCACTTTTTTGTCGGGTCAAGCATTGGAAAAGTCTATTGAGAACAGGAATAGATGCTACTGTGATATTTACATCTATGGTCCAGGATTCTTTTGTTAAATTGAATGAACTGTTCAATACTTCAGGGACTTGCCATTTACCCCCACCCCAATTCGCAAAATATATGTTTGCGTTTTTGATCTAAGGGTTTGCGATTATTCATATCGTGTATACACAATCCACATGTTTTCACTATATTATATGTTGATACTAATGACTATTTAGATCACTTGATTTTTTCATATACAGGCCACTAATAACCTGTTCACCTGCTGGGTCTAGCAGGACCTAGTATTTGATATGCACACAGGTGTTATATAAGACACATTTCTTTGAACAATATAGCGCTACACTTTTTCTTTTTCTCATCAATTAATACAATTAGTCTAATTGTTGGTGTTGGCTGCTTGGTTTTGTTTTGTTTTGTTTGGTTGGCACAGCAGATTTTCCTTATTTTATTCTGATTAAGTTGACTGACTGCACTGGTTGCTCGCTTGCTAGAATCGCCGGCCACCCAGCGTCTAGCCAGCAACCAGTGATGTCAGTCATAGGCCGCGGCCGCCCCAGCATTCATAGTGCGCCGCGGCCGCCCCAGCTGCTAGTGAACAAGCTCCGCCCACCTCTGCCATTTTCTTCAGACAGCGTGGAGAGGGAGCGGAGCGGGAAGATGGCCCTTGATAGTTGGCACTGCCTTGCTGCTGTGAATGACACACTGTATTGCACCAGGCTGGCGGCCTCAAGTAAGTCTAACACTGTCTACTTAAGTACGTTCAAGTTGTGCATCACACACAGCCACTGTCTATGCCCTTTAAAAG
Source organism: Aquarana catesbeiana (assembly GCF_042186555.1). Lineage (NCBI taxonomy): Eukaryota > Metazoa > Chordata > Amphibia > Anura > Ranidae > Aquarana > Aquarana catesbeiana. The sequence goes on along the minus strand of NC_133324.1, from coordinate 498,695,153 downwards.
CTGCCACTGTGCCCATCAAACACAGCCACTGTGCCCATCAAAGCTGCCACCGTGCCCATCAAAGCTGCCACCGTGCCCATGAAATGCAGCCACCGTGCCCATCAAACGCAGCCACCGTGCCCATCAAACGCAGCCACCGTGCCCATCAAGCGCAGCCACCGTGCCCATCAAACGCAGCCACCGTGCCCATCAAAGCTGCCACCATACCCATCAAAGCTGCTACCGTGCCCATCAAACGCAGCCACCGTGCCCATCAATGCAGCCACCGTGCCCAGCAAAGCTGCCACTGTGTCCAAACGCTGTCACTGTGCCCATCTGACTCGTGTTATATTGTCCAAACATTGTGTTAATGTTTAAAAACTGATTTTGTTGTAGGTACCAATAAATATAGCTTTTTTGATCATTTGGATTTTTATTCTCGTGCGTGATTGTGTAGACAGGGCCCCAGTGCACTGTATTGCGATCGGCGGGCACGCAGGAACACTGTCTGGATAAAGGGGACTTTGAGAGGTAAGGAAGTCCTCCTCTTCCTGCCTCTGTTCTGCCTCAAGTGCCCTGTCCATTATTCCACGCAGCGTGTGCTCCAACAGGTGCTACACAGGTGATTGTGTAGACAGGGCCCCAGTGCACTGTATTGCCCGGGGGCCTATAATGCTCTTAAGATGGCCCTGGGCTGGGAGCGAACTTCTTTCGCCGGTGGAGCAACTAGGGTAGGGAAATCTGCCTGCTAAAATCAGACGTTGGTGTACCAATAGCAGATTTCCCGCAAGTACTTGGCACCTAATTCTACACCTTCATTCCTCTCAGTGCAGGTTTCTGAGAGGACTGAAGGTATAGTGGGGTTGGGGATCTCAGCTGATGAGGAGGAGCAAGGAGAGGTCCGCCTTGTTCTTTGGTGTGGGTCTTTTAGGTAGTGTTGCCAACGGGCTGCATGGGAGCTCGACATATGTCTGATTAAGCATGTGGTGCCCAAGCGCTTGCTGTTTAGTCCACGCTTGATACGTTTCAGACATATGTTGCCAATAGCAACGGTGCGATCTGCTGCACATGTCTCCAAAAAGGCCCACACCGAAGAACTTTTGGAATAACGCGCGGAGTCACCAGCGCCCTGCACTTGCAGAGCTCTGCGGTGTGATGCAGTCAGTTGGCTGCCCTTAAGCTGGCCCCTGGAGGGCATCCTGCCTCATTGGAGATGTGCCTCCTCCTCCTCCACCTCCTCTTCTCTCCTATCAGGCACCCACGTAGAGTCAGTGAGCTCATCCTCAAACCTGGCAGTATGCTGCAGCTGGGGGAACATGACTGCTAGTTTGTTGTCCTTCTTGGGCAACCCCTCTTTCTGGGCTCACGTTACTGCCTTCCTCAAGCTGGGTATCATCATCGGAGCCTTCAAAACTCTGCGCATCCTCCTGCAGCATGTACCCGACACTGTGGTTGAACAGTTTGGGGGACTCCTCCGGTGGGGCTAGGGAAGGAGTAACTGATGATGACCTCAAGTCCAAGGAATAGGCCGCTTTGGCACCTGCATTGGCAGCCAAGGTAGCCTGGGTGACAGAGAATGAGGATGAGGATGGCTTGGTCATCCACTATACCAGCTCTTCGGCATGTTGTGGTTCAACACGGCCAGCTGCCGAGAAAAAGGACAAGCATGCCCCATGGCCATGTGTTGATGAGGATGCACCGTGTCCATGACCAGCACTGTTGCCTCTAGACACAGAGCCTGCTTGCCCTCTTTTATTGGCCTGTGACTGTCTGCCTCTCCTTGTTGGCCTTCCAGACATACTGTCTTTGATGTATTGGAATAGATACACAAGGAATGGCCTGCAGTGAGATGTAGCTGCACAAAGCTGGGATGTATATATATACTGATTATACAACAGCTAGCTGAATCGCCTGCCTGCCTGTAGTATTATTAGAAAGAGAACACCAGCAATTGTCTGCAGTTAGCTTTAGTTGCATACTGTTCCCAGTATACAGTACACTAATATACTGCAGCTAGCTGAATCAACTGCCTGCCTGAGGTATTATTAGGAAGAGAACACCAGCAATTGGCTGCAGTTAGCTTTAGTTGCACACTGCACAAGATACAGTAAACTGACTGAAAATACTGCAGCTGCCTGCCTGTAAGTATATTAAGAAGAGAACACCAGCAATTGGCTGCAGTTAGCTTTAGTTGCACACTGTGCACAGGATACAGTACACTGACTGAAAATACTGCAGCTGCCTGCCTGAGGTATTATTAGAAAGAGAACACCAGCAATTGGCTGAAGTTAGCTTTAGTTGCAACTGTGTGCAGGATACAGTACACTGACTGAAAATACTGCAGCTGCCTGCCTGAGGTATTATTAGAAAGAGAACACCAGCAATTGGCTGAAGTTAGCTTTAGTTGCACACTATGCGCAGGATACAGTACACTGACTGAAAATATTGCAGCTGCCTGCCTTCAAATATATTAGGAAGAGAACACTAGCAATTGGCTGCAGTTAGCTTTAGTTGCACACTGTGCGCAGGATACAGTATACTGACTGAAAATACCGCAGCTGCCTGCCTGTAAGTATATTAGGAAGAGAACACCAGCAATTGGCTGCAGTTAGCTTTAGTTGCACACTGTGCGCAGGATACAGTACACTGACTTAAAATACTGCAGCTGCCTGCCTGAGGTATTATTAGAAAGAGAACACCAGCAATTGGCTGCAGTTAGCTTTAGTTGCACACTGTGCGCAGGATGCAGTACACTGACTGAAAATACTGCAGCTGCCTGCCTGTAAGTATATTAGGAAGAGAACACCAGCAATTGTCTGCAGTTAACTTTAGTTGCACACTGTGCACAGGATACAGTACACTGACTGAAAATACTGCAGCTGCCTGCCTGTAAGTATATTAGGAAAAGAACACCAGCAATTGTCTGCACTTAACTTTAGTTGCACACTGTGCACAGGATACAGTACACTGACTGAAAATGCTGTAGCTGCCTGCCTGAGGTATTATTAGAAAGAGAACACCAGCAATTGGCTGAAGTTAGCTTTAGTTGCACACTGTGCGCAAGATACAGTACACTGACTGAAAATATTGCAGCTGCCTGCCTGTAAGTATATTAGGAAGAGAACACCAGCAATTGGCTGCAGTTAGCTTTAGTTGCACACTGTGCGCAGGATACAGTATACTGACTGAAAATACTGCAGCTGCCTGCCTGTAAGTATATTAGGAGGAGAACACCAGCAATTGGCTGCAGTTAGCTTTAGTTGCACACTGTGCGCAGGATACAGTACACTGACTGAAAATACTGCAGCTGCCTGCCTGTAAGTATATTAGGAAGAGAACACCAGCAATTGGCTGCAGATAGCTTTAGTTGCACACAGTGCGCAGGATACAGTACACTGACTTAAAATACTGCAGCTGCCTGCCTGAGGTATTATTAGAAAGAGAACACCAGCAATTGGCTGCAGTTAGCTTTAGTTGCACACTGTGCGCAGGATGCAGTACACTAACTGAAAATATTGCAGCTGCCTGCCTGTAAGTATATTAGGAAGAGAACACCAGCAATTGGCTGCAGTTAGCTTTAGTTGCACACTGTGCGCAGGATACAGTACACTGACTGAAAATACTGCAGCTGCCTGCCTGTAAGTATATTAGGAAGAGAACACCAGCAATTGGCTGCAGTTAGCTTTAGTTGCACACTCTGCGCAGGATACAGTACACTGACTGAAAATACTGCAGCTGCCTGCCTGAGGTATTATTAGAAAGAGAACACCAGCAATTGTCTGCAGTTAGCTTTAGTTGCACACTGTGCGCAGGATACAGTAAACTGACTGAAAATACTGCAGCTGCCTGCCTGAGGTATTATTAGAAAGAGAACACCAGCAATTGGCTGCAGTTAGCTTTAGTTGTTCACTGTGCGCAGGATACAGTACACTGACTGAAAATACTGCAGCTGCCTGCCTGTAAGTATATTAGAAAGAGAATACCAGCAATTGGCTGCAGTTAGCTTTAGTTGCACACTGTGCGCAGGATACAGTACACTGACTGAAAATACTGCAGCTGCCTGGCTGTAAGTATATTAGGAAGAGAATAACAGGAATGGATCTAGCTAAACTGAATACAGTGTGTATATATATATATATATATATATATATATATATACACATATATATATACACAACACCTGGGATGCATATATTTACACAATACACTGACTGCAGCTAACTGACTTGCCTGCCTACTCTATCTAACTCATATGAAATGACACTGTCTCTCTCTATCTCTCTCTCAGCACGCCGGAACACACTACACAAGGCCGACTTCTAGGCGGCCTTATAGAGTGTGGGGCGTGTACTAAATCCCCTGAGGCATAATTGGCCAAAGCCACCCTGCCTGTGGCCAATTATGGCTCTCCGTTCTTAAAGCACTGTGATTGGCCAAAGCATGCGGGTCATAGTGCATGCTTGGCCAATCATCAGCCAGCAATGGACTGCGATGCCGCAGTGAATTATGGGCCGTGACGCACCACTCGAATTTGGCGCGAATGGCCCATAATTTTCGCAATTCGCCAAACGGTCGAATGGCCAATATTCGAGTCGAACTTACGTTTGACTCGAACTCGAAGCTCATGCCTACTGGTGAGGCATTGGCTAGTATCAGAGCAAGATACACACAGTTTACATACGCTGCAAACGTTAGAGCGAGAGTAATAATTCTAGCACTAGACCTCCTCTAAACATGTAACCTGTAAAAAATTTTAAAGCGTCGCCTATGGAGAGATTTTTAAGTTCTGAAGTTTAGCGCCATTCCACAAGTGTGCGCAATTGTAAAGTGTGACATGTTAGGTATCTATTTACTCGCGTAACATCTTTCATAGTATACAAAAAAATATCGGCTAACTTTCATATTTTTTTTTTTTTTTTTATTCATGAAAAATTGCTGCGCAAATACCGTGTAACATAAAAAGTTGCAACAACCGCCATTTTAATTCCATAGGGTGTCTGCTAAAACAATATATATAATGTTTGAGGGTTCTGAGTAATTTTTTAGCAAGAAAATTACGATTTTTACATGTAGGAGAGGAGTGTCAGAATTGGCCTGGGTGGCAAGGGGTTAATTACCATAAGTAATATACAAATAATTATTATATATTGTTTTTAAGGTAATTTACTATATTTTCAAAAACTGTACTCAAGCAGGTGGCTTAACGGACAAATTACTGAAGTTTGAAGTTATAACTTCCAACCAGTAATTTCACAGTAAATAGATAAATAATAAATTATTACCTTATAACATAAAACATAATAATAATATAGGATTTAGCTTGATTAATAAAACAGGACCTTTTCAGCAGCAGAAGATTCTTATTCTCCCTCTTAACTGTGTGAGAAAAACATGGGATTATGGGTAGGGATAAGCCCAATGTTCGAGTCGAACATCAGGTGTTCGTCTGTTAGCCGAACCTTATGCAGTGTTCGCGGCAAATTCGAAAGCTGCGGAACACCGTCTATGGGACATTAACATGAAAAACCAAAAGTGCTCATGTTAAAGGCTTATATGCAAGTTATTGTCATAAAAAGTGTTTGGGGAACCGGGTCCTGCCCCAGGGGACATGTATCAATGCAAAAAAAAGTTTTAAAAATGGCCATTTTTTCGGGAGCAGTGATTTTAATAATGCTTAAAGTGAAACAAATGAAATATTCCTTTAAATACCGTGCCTGGGGGGTGTCTATAGTATGCCTGTAAAGTGGCGCAGTTTTCCCATGTTTAAAACAGTACTGCAGCAAAATGACATTTCTAAAGGAAAAAAAGTCATTTAAAACTGATCGCGGCTGTAATTAATTGTCAGGTCTCGGCAATATAGATAAAACTCATTTAAAAAATGGCATTGGGTCATTACCAGGCCCTTTGGGTCTGGTATGAATATTAAGGGGAACCACGAACCAAAAAAAAAATTGCACGGGGGACCCCCAAAATCCATACCAGGCCCTTCAGGTCTGGTATGGATATAAGGGGAACCCTGCGCCAAATTCAAAAATGGATTTTAAGGGGAACCCTGCGCCACAATTTTTGAAAAAATGGCGTAGGGGTCCCCCCCAAAATTCATACCAGACCCTTATCCGAGCACACAACCTGGCAGGCCCCAGGAAAAGAGGGAGGGTGAGAGCGCCCCCCCTCCTGAACCATAACAGGCCACATGCCCTCAACCTGGAGGAGGGTGCTTTGGAGTAGCCCCCCAAAGCACCTGTATGCAGCTTCTGACAGGCTGGGCAAGGAGCCCCGTACCCCTCCGGAACCATAGGTCCTAGGAGCCCCAAATTTTGACCAGTGGTGGGGTGGGTCTTCAGCTACCTATCCCTCAAATTTCTCTATGACCCTCGAAACACAATCTTTTTTTTTTTTTTTTTGGGCCTATCTTAAGGTAAGGGGCCTGGAGCTGCAGCTCCAATAGCTCCTATGTAAATCTGGCCCTGCCTAATGGTCATGCTGACCCTCGGGCTTCAATACCTTGAGTTTCCAATTCAGATCAAGTACTTTATCAAGTACTTTAGGACTTTACTGATGTGCATACTTGACTTGGGTCTAGAAGTTGTGGATATACAGTATATAATGTTTTTTTAGAAAGATGCAAGCAAGGCAACACTTGTATCCCTATCGTGATATGTCGGCTTTTTTTTTTGCTGAGAGTGAAATCTGACTAATGCGCCACTTAAAAATCAAATAGGGGTTTCAACTGTAGGGGTCTCCAAACTGAGGCCCAGGGGCTGGATGTTGCCCTTTGCTTGCCTGTATCCGGCCCTTAAAGGTATTATTCCTGCCACTGACACCAACAATGGGGCACTATTCCTTCCACTGACACCAAAGATGGGGCATAATTCCTTCCACTAACAACAAAAATGGGATACAATTTCCATAGCTTCCAACTGTCCCTGATTTTGAGGAACTGTCCCTGATTTGGAGCAATGTCCCTCTGTCCTTCATTCCTCCTCATTTGTCCCTCTTTTTGGTCTGATCTATACAATTGTATATAAAATGCACTTTTTATCTATCAAAAAGTGTTTTCCAGCACTAAACCTTTCATCTGATTTCTAAATTGCTGCATTTGTAAATTCCAAAAGCCAATAATAAAGGAATAGTAGTGATATAAAAAGCACTCACTTGTGGGTTTAACCAATCTTGTTTTTTTGTACAATTCTCCTTTAAGGGGGCGTGGCAGGGGGTGTGTCCTATGCCGGCATACTTTTGCTGATAGGTGTCCCTCATTCCCATCTCAAAAAGTTGGGAGGTATGCTATTCCTCCCACTGACACCAACTATTTCTCCTAATATCAAAGATTGGTCATCGTTTACTACCATTGAACCAGTCACACAAGCAGGAAATGACATTTCCAAAGGTGTGCTGAATACCTTTTTTGCCATATAGTATTGAATTTTACAGAAAATTACAGCGATGCAGATTGAAATGGAAAGGTTATTTTTAAACTGTAGCTTAAGGCAAAAGTTTTTTTTTTTTTATTTTAATTTTTTTTTTAGTTTGGGATAGAGTGGAGCGGAATTAGAACCCCTGCTAGTTTGTATTGTTGTCTGTGACCCCATTAGGGAGATTCACCCTATTTGTCCTGTTTACTGTTATCATCGAAATTAAAAGTGAAAGAAAATCCCAAATTTAGTGTTGACACTAGAACGGTAATAAAGCCTTCTCCAGAACTAGTGTCCAATAGGGACACTAGTTCTGGTAACAGACCAGGATTCCCTCACTTTGGAGGGATTTCCTATCTCTTCCTGTTTTGGCTATGGGACAGGGAGTGAAGGGAAGTCCCTCCAATGGGATTATGACCCTCCCTGTCCAAAATGAAAAAAAAAAAGGTTTTGCCTTTAGTTACACTTCAATCACATTAAATTACAATATAACTTGTATTTAAAAATGGGGAAAGTTGGAAATTATTCCCTTACCTGTTTATTTCTTATATTTATAGGAGCTGCTCATTGTAAGGCTAATGACCTTTATTATATGAAAGAGTTGTGATGAACCGCGCTCACTATTACCTTATGAAAGACACACTGCAATACAATTACCTACATAAAAGTGCAAATAGTGCAATGTCATAAAGGACCACTAGATGTCACTAGTGGATTCAACATGGATTGTGTACCATACAATAGTGTGTGCAATAGACAAATAAATCCAAATACAATTTATATATAAAGTGCAATGTCCAAAAAACTCCTATCAAGTAACTTCCAATAGTGCGCATTGCATTGATCCAGCAATGTCATGCTGCAGGCCACCTGTGGATTGAAGTTGATGACTGGAGACCTGGTGGGTTGATCCAATCCATTGTGGGACCTCCTTTGCGGAATCGTTGAGACGAGCACAAGGAGCATTATCCTTGACTATCTGCTGTATATGACTACCTATAATAGGGGTCGTATAAATCTGGTGAGTAGGCTGGGTGACAGGTGTTGGTGGAGGAAGAATCACAGTCACTTCATTGCTGGATCAATGCAATTTTTATGCACCATTGGAAGTTAATTAATGGAAGATTTTGGACACTGCACTTTAATATAAAAACACGTGTTATCCATTGGAGATATCTGGTGGTAACCATATCAACATTTATTTGCACTTTAGAGTATATATATTTTTTGGATTTATTTGTATATTGCATACACTATTGTATATTTATTTCATGGTACACAATCCATTTTGAATCCACTAGTGACATCCAGTGGTCCTTTATGACATTGCACTATTTGCTCTTTTATGTAGATAATTTTATTGCAGTGTCTTTCATAAGGTAATAGGGAGCGTGGTTCATCACAACTCTTTCATGCAATATATGACTTGTGTAGTAATTGTATATGCTATATTATTTTTTTTAATTGCTTTTATTTCCCTATAAAAGTGAGTTTATCCTTTAAGCTTAGTCAGTTAACTCTTGTGAAGGGTTTTTGACATTAAAGTGGTGTTCTGCCAAAAAAAAAAAAAAAAAATTAAAAGCCAGCAGCTACACATACTGCAGCTGCTGGCTTTTAACAATAGGACACTTACCTGTCCTGGAGTCCAGCGATGTCGGCACCGCAGCTGATGTTTCCATCAGCTGTTGGGTGCTGCCACCGCCATTGGGGGTAAAGGTGCCCAGCAGTGTAGCCTTACGGCTTCACGCCGGGAACCCTACTGCGCATGTGCGAGGCCCTGCTCCTCTCTCCTACTGGCCCGGTGACAAGGAGAAGAGGTAGGAGGAGGGAGCGAGGGAGCCCCGCAGGGATGTCACGGGCCGCGGCTCGGACTCCCGGAAATAGGAACAGTATACCTGTCCCCCCTCCCCCCCGAAAGGTGCCAATTGTGGCCCCAGAGAGGGAGAGGGACAAATGAGCAGAAGCTCCACTTTTGGTGGAACTCCGCTTTAAAAGGGAATGTTTTTTTTAGAATCATACTTTCCTAGCTGAATGCAGCCTCAGTCCGATGCTGTATCTGTCCCCGCTGGCTCTAAGACTGAGGACCAAGCGATCAAACACCTCCAATCGCTCGATTCTCAGAGCTCCCTGAACAGAGAGTTGGTGACTGTCAGCCTTCGGCTTCCTGCTCTGCCATCCCTACACCCCCCCCCCACGCTCCCTGGAGCACTGGGCTGTGGAGAGGGCAGGAGCGGCCTACTCAGGCTCTCAGCAGGTCACCCAGTCATGTGGGCGTATCTCGACCATATGGTCGTGATCTTTCCCGGGCCTGGACCGGCTCTGTGACGTCAGCTAACAGCAGGCTTCAGCCCGCTGTCAGCTGAAAACGGGTCACAGGAGTGTAGAACAAACTGTACTGCCTATGATCCACAGGAGAAGTACAGCCAAACGAGCTTTGGCTGTACTTCTCTTTTAAAGGATAAGTTCACTGTATCTGTGTGGCTGTACAGGGGCGGACTGACAACTCATGGGGCCCCCGGGCAGTAGAAGGTCATGGGGCCCCCTGTGTCTCCGCCCACATGCAAGCCACACCTACACAAAGCCCCACTTACATAAATCATGGGGCACACAGTAAGGCACATCACATGGCACACAGCAGAGCACGGGGCACATCATGGGGCACAGGGCATGGGGCCCACAGTAGGGCACATCACAGGACACATAATGGGGCACCCAGCAGGGTTTATTATGCTGTACACATCAGGGCACATTATTGAGCACAGCATGGTGCATCACAGGGGGTACAGGGCACATCAGTGGGTACACAGCGGGGAACATCACAGAGCACATCAGGAGATACACAGCAGGGAGCGGGCCGCACATCACAGGGCATGTGGCAAATAGTAGGGCACACAGCAGGGCACACAGTAGGGCACATCCTTGGGAACAGGACACAGGCGGTACACATCAGGGCACACATCCCAGGGCATGGGGCACACAGTAGAGCACATTACAGGGCACACAGTAGAGCACAACAGGCTGTACACAGCAGGGCACATCACAAGGCACATCACAGGGCAAGGGGCACAGAGTAGGGCACATAAGGGGGTACACAGCAGGGCACATCACAGGCCATGGGGCACGCAGTAGGGCAAATAGCAGGGCACAAACCAAAACACAGGGCACACAGTAGAGCACTGGGATCCTCCAGACTTAATACAGTGTCTCTCAGGGTAGCCATCAGAGGCGAAGGCGACACAGTGGGGGTGGAGGACACAGGAAGACACCGTGGGGGGGTGGGTGGCACAGGGGGACACTGTAGATGGGTGGGTGGCACAGGGGGACACTGTAGGTGGGTTGAGGGCACAGGGGGACACCATGGGGGGGGATAGAAGACACAGGGGGACACTGTGGGGGGTGAAGGGCACAGGGGGTCACCGTGGGGGGTGGGTGAAGGGCACAGGGGGACACTGTGGGGAGGTGGAGGGCACAGGGGGACACTGTGGGGAGGTGGGGGGCACAGGGGGACACTGTGGGGAGGTGGGGGACACTGTGGGGAGGTGGGGGGCACAGGGGGACACTGTGGGGAGGTGGAGGGCTCAGGGGGAAACTGTGGGGAGATGGGGGGCACAGGGGGACACTGTGGGGAGGTGGAGGGCTCAGGGGGAAACTGTGGGGAGGTGGGGGGCACAGGGGGACACTGTGGGGAGGTGGAGGGCTCAGGGGGACACTGTGGGGAGGTGGAGGGCTCAGGGGGAAACTGTGGGGAGGTGGGGGGCACAGGGGGACACTGTGGGGAGGTGGGGGCACAGGGGGACACTGTGGGGAGGTGGGGGGCTCAGGGGGAAACTGAGGGGAGGTGGGGGCACAGGGGGACACGGTGGGGGGCTCAGGGGGAAACTGTGGGGAGGTGGGGGGCACAGGGGGACACTGTGGGGAGGTGGAGGGCTCAGGGGGACACTGTGGGGAGGTGGAGGGCTCAGGGGGAAACTGTGGGGAGGTGGGGGGCACAGGGGGACACTGTGGGGGGGTGGAGGGCTCAGGGGGAAACTGTGGGGAGGTGGAGGGCTCAGGGGGACACTGTGGGGAGGTGGGGGGGCACAGGGGGACACTGTGGGGAGGTGGGGGGCACAGGGGGAAACTGTGGGGAGGTGGAGGGCTCAGGGGGACACTGTGGGGAGGTGGGGGGCACAGGGGGACACTGTGGGGAGGTGGGGGGCACAGGGGGACACTGTGGGGAGGTGGGGGGCACAGGGGGAAACTGTGGGGAGGTGGAGGGCTCAGGGGGACACTGTGGGGAGGTGGGGGGCACAGGGGGACACTGTGGGGAGGTGGGGGGCACAGGGGGACACTGTGGGGAGGTGGAGGGCTCAGGGGGAAACTGTGGGGAGGTGGGGGGCTCAGGGGGACACTGTGGGGAGGTGGAGGGCTCAGGGGGACACTGTGGGGAGGTGGGGGGGGCACAGGGGGACACGGTGGGGGGCACAGGGGGACACTGTGGGGAGGTGGGGGGCACAGGGGGACACTGTGGGGAGGTGGAGGGCTCAGGGGGAAACTGTGGGGAGGTGGAGGGCTCAGGGGGAACATGTTGGGAGGTCGGGGGCTCAGGAGGAAACTGTGGGGAGGTGGGGGGCACAGGGGGACACTGTGGGGAGGTGGAGGGCTCAGGGGGAAACTGTGGGGAGGTGGGGGGCACAGGGGGACACTGTGGGGAGGTGGGGGGCACAGGGGGACACTGTGGGGAGGTGGGGGGCACAGGGGGACACTGTGGGGAGGTGGGGGGCTCAGGGGGACACTGTGGGGAGGTGGAGGGCTCAGGGGGAAACTGTGGGGAGGTGGGGGGCTCAGGGGGACACTGTGGGGGGGGTGGATGGCTCAGGGGGACACTGTGGGGGGGTGGAGGGCACAGGGAGACACTGTGGGGAGGTGGAGGGCTCAGGGGGACACTGTGGGGAGGTGGAGGGCTCAGGGGGACACTGTGGGGAGGTGGGGGGCACAGGGGGACACTGTGGGGAGGTGGGGGGCACAGGGGGACACTGTGGGGAGGTGGGGGGCACAGGGGGAAACTGTGGGGAGGTGGAGGGCTCAGGGGGACACTGTGGGGAGGTGGGGGGCACAGGGGGACACTGTGGGGAGGTGGAGGGCTCAGGGGGACACTGTGGGGAGGTGGGGGGCACAGGGGGAAACTGTGGGGAGGTGGAGGGCTCAGGGGGACACTGTGGGGAGGTGGGGGGCTCAGGGGGACACTGTGGGGAGGTGGGGGGCACAGGGGGACACTGTGGGGAGGTGGAGGGCTCAGGGGGACACTGTGGGGAGGTGGGGGGCACAGGGGGACGCTGTGGGGAGGTGGAGGGCTCAGGGGGACACTGTGGGGAGGTGGGGGGCACAGGGGGACACTGTGGGGAGGTGGGGGGCACAGGGGGACACTGTGGGGAGGTGGGGGACACAGGGGGAAACTGTGGGGAGGTGGAGGGCTCAGGGGGACACTGTGGGGAGGTGGGGGGCACAGGGGGACACTGTGGGGAGGTGGAGGGCTCAGGGGGACACTGTGGGGAGGTGGGGGGCACAGGGGGACACTGTGGGGAGGTGGAGGGCTCAGGGGGACACTGTGGGGAGGTGGGGGGCACAGGGGGACACTGTGGGGAGGTGGGGGGCACAGGGGGACACTGTGGGGAGGTGGGGGGCACAGGGGGAAACTGTGGGGAGGTGGAGGGCTCAGGGGGACACTGTGGGGAGGTGGGGGGCACAGGGGGACACTGTGGGGAGGTGGAGGGCTCAGGGGGACACTGTGGGGAGGTGGGGGGCACAGGGGGACACTGTGGGGAGGTGGAGGGCTCAGGGGGACACTGTGGGGAGGTGGGGGGCACAGGGGGACACTGTGGGGAGGTGGAGGGCTCAGGGGGACACTGTGGGGAGGTGGGGGGCACAGGGGGACACTGTGGGGAGGTGGGGGGCACAGGGGGACACTGTGGGGAGGTGGGGGGCACAGGGGGAAACTGTGGGGAGGTGGAGGGCTCAGGGGGACACTGTGGGGAGGTGGGGGGCACAGGGGGACACTGTGGGGAGGTGGAGGGCTCAGGGGGACACTGTGGGGAGGTGGGGGGCACAGGGGGACACTGTGGGGAGGTGGAGGGCTCAGGGGGAAACTGTGGGGAGGTGGGGGGCACAGGGGGACACTGTGGGGAGGTGGGGGGCACAGGGGGACACTGTGGGGAGGTGGGGGGCACAGGGGGACACTGTGGGTGGGAAGCTGTGCAGCAACTTTTTAATAGCAGCACGTGGTACAAGCTGCTGCACTTTCCTTCCTAGATGCAGAGTAGCGCGGGAAGCGGCTGTATACAGACCTCTCGTGATGCGGTCCTCCTCCTCGCCGGCCCCTCCTCTTTTCTGTCCGTCCGAGGTGATGACAGATACAAGCACCTGGGATGGACGGGAGGGAAGGAGGGGCCGGCGGGGGGGGAGGAGGAGCGCATCACGAGAGGTCTGTATACACTACAGTCTCTTAGCAGTGAGCAGGGACCCGATCTGCCCGTCAATCACAGCTAGCTGACGGGTAGGTCGGGCCCCGAAGTGAAAGCTGCCATGAGGCCCCCTACTGGCCACGGGCCCTCGGTCAGCGTCCGATCTGCCCGATGGTCAGTCCGCCCCTGCCCGAGACTAAAAAAATCTAAAACCTATCAATCGTGGACACGTTCACTAAGTCTGCAAAACATCCCCACAATGGCCACAACCTCAAACAGCAGTCACTGTAACTAGGATTGGCATGGACGATCCAGGCTGGAACCCAGTACCACCGCAACAGCACTTTGTATGCGGCTTCAAGTGTAGCAGTGTAAAATGAACATTTTGCTACGGAAAATCAGGCCTTGCTTCAGTTCGCAGGGTCTATTTCGTTTGCCAGGTCTCGCTCCTACTGAGTTACATAAGAAAGAGGGATGGAAGTCGCAGGACGATTCAAAGAAGCATAAAGGGTAGAATTGAGACCCAGTGACCCCGGAGAATGTTGACGGACAATCTCAAAATGTCATAAATGCGTAAACTAGGGTTGCCACCTCATCCCTTTAGGCTAGGTTCACACTGCTGCGAATTCTATTGCGAATTTGAGCCGTTGCGATCGCTCAAATTCGCAAGTCATTTAAATTACATAGATTAACATTAGTGCCGTTCACATCGACGCGTTGCGAATATAACCTGCGTGAAAAAAAGGTCCTGTGCGAGTTTACTGCGTTGCGTTGCGAATTTAGTCTCCATAGACATCAATGTAAATCGTTCTTGAATCGCATTGATGGTTCACATATGTGCGAATTCCACCACACTACTCTCCACAAAAACCAGGAAGTACACAGGAAGTTAAGACCCTTTTTTTTTTTACATTATGATTCCATTGGCTAGACTATCAATCGCAGCTATATCCAACTCGTAAAATCGCGGTAAATTCGCGGTAAAATCGCGGTAAATTCGCGGTAAAATCGCGGTAAATTCGCACCAAAAAACGGAACAAAATCACAAAGCATCAGTGTGAACCTAGCCTCAAACCCGAACACATATTAATTACATAGGTTCTGTGGCTGATTAAGTTGGTAATTAAACTAACTTGGTGCCTTATCTGCATTAAATTGGCCTCAGAACCTGTGTATTTCATGTGTTCAGGGAAGGGATGAGGTGGCAACCCTAGCGTAAACCCATGGGAAACCCACCAGGAAAACGCCGGAGGTTGATCCAGGCCCAGGCGATATTTGGGATTGTTACTGATAGGTAAAATAGGCAAAAAGGTAAACATAAAGTTGGATACAAACCTTCAAGCAACAACCTACCATGCTTGTGCATTTACATCTAGTCATTGAAACTAGTGGATCATTATTTTTCTCTGTTTCACTGTCAGATCTGTATGACAGGTATAGAGGAGATACCTGTCATACAGATCTGACAGTGAAACATAGAGAAAAACAATGATCCATTAGTTTTAATGACTAGAAGTAAATGCACAACCAAGGTAGGTTGGAGCTTGAGGGTTAGTATAAAGCTATAGCACATACATAAAGCTATAGCACAAAAATAGCTTGCAAAATGTCATTTTGGGGCAAAACATTGCCTAAACTCGATAAACTCAACCTGATTTCCTGTAAAAGCAGTTTTACTTTCTTTTGCCTGGACTACTATGGGTAATTGAACTATACACTTTTATCTAAGCTTGCAATGTGAATGCTGTGGGGTTTTACTGACCTAGAAATATCAGCTGAGATATTACACTTACACATCATGGCACTATAAAGAAAGTACCAATAGAGAAAAGAAGGAACACAAATGGCTTAAACAAGATGTCTGAGGCCACCTGGTATAGCTACTCTCTTCTCAGTATGCTACTACTTAAAATGTATGTTATGTAAAGATGTAAAATTTTTGGAAGTTTTTTTGCGCTGATTTTTTCTGCAAAAAAAATGTAAATTTTTGAAAAAATTGAAAATAATTCAGTGTGGAGCAGTTTTACAAATTGAAAGTCATTTTTATTACACCGGGAAAGTGAAATGCAGCGTTTATATATAAGTATTGCGCTTGAAATAAAAGTACAGCTTATTCAGTAGATAAACTAAACTTGCTTTTTAACTGCTTCCCACCCACTGCATATTAACAGCCTTTTTGCCCTTCTGAGGGGACGTTCCCAATCGTCCTTAAGAAGGAGCGGGATCGTGCGGCCGCGTTTACCAATGCTCTCATGTTCCCCGGACACGCTGCATCTCGTTTTGGCAAGAGGGCTCTGTGATTTGCCCTCCTGATTACATGACGGCTGAGTCCAATCACAGCCATCATGTAAGGAAAACACAGCCATTGTCAGGTGATCAGCTCTGCTTCTCCTCACACAGAGTCTGTCAGTGAGGAGGAGAGCGGATATGTGCTGCGAGCTGGGGATCAGTGTGTATGAGCTGTTTTGTACAGCTTTTTACACACTGATCACCCAGCTAGTGTCCCCAAACTGTGTCCCCAACACAGTAAAAAAAACCTGTCCCACATCTGTCCCAGTAAACATCTATCCCACTGAACATCTATCCGTGATCATCCGGCACATCTGTCTGTGATCATCTGGCACATCTGTCCATGATCATCTGCCACATTTGTCACATCTGTCTGTGATCATCTGGCGCACATCTGTCCATGATCATCTGCCACATCTGTCTGTGATAATCTGCCACATCTGTCCAGGATCATCTGTGTGTATGAGCTGTTTTGTACAGCTTTTTACCCACTGATCACCCAGCTAGTGTCCCCAAACAGTGCCCCCAACACAGTAAAAAACACCTGTCCCACATCTGTCCCAGTAAACATCTGTGCCACTGAACATCTGTCCGTGATCATCCGACACATCTGTCTGATCATCTGGCACATCTGTCTGTGATCATCTGGCACATCTATCTGTGATCATCTGCCACATCTGTCCGTGATAATATGGCACACATCTGTCCATGATCATCTGGCGCACATTTGTCCATGATCATCTGCCACATCTGTCCATGATCATCTGCCACATCTGTCTGTGATCATCTGGCAAACATCTGTCCATCTGCAACCAGAGACAGGGTAACATTGCAAGGCAGGAGGTTTCTGTGATTGGCCCTCCTGATCACATGATGGCTGAGTCCAATCACAGCCGTCATGTAAGGTAAACACAGCCATTGCCAGGCGATCAGCTCTGCTTCTCCTCACACAGAGCCTGTCAGTGAGTAGAAGGAGAGCGGATCTGTGCTGCGAGCTGGGGATCAGTGTGTATGAGCTGTTTTGTACAGCTTTTTACACACTGATCACCCAGCTAGTGTCCCCAGTGTCCCCAACACAGTAAAAAACACCTGTCCCACATCTGTCCCAGTAAACTTCTGTCCCACTGAATATCTGTACGTGATCATCCGGCACATCTGTCTGTGATCATCTGGCACATCTGTCCGTGATCATCTGGCACATCTGTCTGTGATCATCTGCCACATCTGTCACATCTGTCCGTGATCATCTGGCGCACATCTGTCCATGATCATCTGATGCACATCTGTCCTTGATCATCTGCCACATCTGTCCGTGATCATGTGCCACATCTGTCCAGGATCATCTGCTACATCTGTGCATGATCATCTGGCATATCTGTCTGTGATCATCTGCAAACATCTGTCCATGATCATCTGCAAACATCTGTCCATGATCATCTGCGCACATCTGGTGCACATCTGTCAGTGATCATCTGGCACATCTGTCCTTGATCATCTGCAAACATCTGTCCATGATCATCTGGCACATCTGTCCGTGATCATCTGCGCACATCTGTCAGTGATCATCTGGCACATCTGCCCTTGATCATCTGCAAACATCTGTCCATGATCATCTGCACACATCTGGCATATCTGTCCATGATCATCTGGCACATCTGTCCATGATTAGGGATGAGCTTCGCGTTCGAGTCGAACCCATGTTCGACTCGAACATCGGCTGTTTGATCGTTCGCCGAATTGCGAATGTTATGGGCCGTTCGCGCCAAATTCGTGTGGCGCGTCACGGCCCATAATTCACTGCGGCATCGCAGTGCATTGCTGGCTGATGATTGGCCAAGCATGCACTATGACCCGCATGCTTGGCCAATCACAGCGCTGTCAGTAGAGAGAGCTGTAATTGGCCAAAGCCACCGCGGCTTTGGCCAATTTTGGCTCAGGGGGTTTAGAACACGCCCCACACTATATCGGGGCCACCTGCACGGCGGCCCTGTGTAGTGTGTTCCAGTGTGCTTAGATAGACAGAGAGACAGTGTCATTTCATTTGAGTTAGCTAGATTAGGCAGGACAGTCAGTGAGTTAGCTGCACTTACAGTGTATTGTGTATATATATATATATATATATATATATATGCATCCCAGGTGTTGTGTGTGTATATATATATATATATATATATATATATACACTGTATTCAGTTTAGGTAGATCCGTTTCCTGTTATCTTCCTACTGACAGGCAGGCTTGTCTTGTTACAGTATTTACAGCTACCTGAAGAAAATTGCTGGTGTTCTTTTGATCCTATTAGTACCACAGTCAGGCAGCTAGACTATTTAGAGTTAGTGTAGTGCGTCCTCCTCACAGTGTTCAGTTAAAGCTACAAGTTAGTTTAGTGTGACCTTTGCGCAGTGTTCAGCTAAAGCTACAAGTTAGGGTAGTGCATCCTCCTCACAGTGTTCAGCTAAAGCTACAAGTTGGTGTAGTGTGTCCTCCTCACAGTGTTCAGCTAAAACTACAAGTTAGTGTAGTGCGACCTCTGCACAGTGTTCAGCTAAAGCTACAAGTTAGTGTAGTGCGTCCTCCTCACAGTGTTCAGCTAAAACTACAAGTTAGTGTAGTGCAACCTCTGCACAGTGTTCAGCTAAAACTACAAGTTAGTGTAGTGCGACCTCTGCTCAGTGTTCAGCTAAAACTACAAGGTAGTGTAGTGCGTCCTCTGAACAGTGTTCAGCTAAAACTACAAGTTAGTGTAGTGCGACCTCTGCAAAGTGTTCAGCTAAAGCTACAAGTTAGTGCGTCCTCCTCACAGTGTTCGGCTAAAGCTACAAGTTAGTGTAGTGCGTCCTCCTCACAGTGTTCAGCTAAAACTACAAGTTAGTGTAGTGCGACCTCTGCACAGTGTTCAGCTAAAACTACAAGGTAGTGTGGTGCGTCCTCTGAACAGTGTTCAGCTAAAACTACAAGTTAGTGTAGTGCGTCCTCCTCACAGTGTTCAGCTAAAGCTACAAGTTAGTTTAGTGTGACCTCTGCACAGTGTTCAGCTAAAGCTACAAGTTAGGGTAGTGCGTCCTCCTCACAGTGTTCAGCTAAAGCTACAAGTTGGTGTAGTGCGTCCTCCTCACAGTGTTCAGCTAAAACTACAAGTTAGTGTAGTGTGACCTCTGCACAGTGTTCAGCTAAAGCTACAAGTTAGTGTAGTGCGTCCTCTGAACAGTGTTCAGCTAAAACTACAAGTTAGTGTAGTGTGACCTCTGCACAGTGCTCAGCTAAAGCTACAAGTTAGTGCAGTGCCTCCTCTGAACAGTGTTCAGCTAAAGCTACAAGTTAGTGCAGTGCGTCCTCTGAACAGTGTTCAGCTAAAGCTACAAGTTAGAGTAGTGCGTCCTCCTCACAGTGTTCAGCTAAAACTACAAGTTAGTGTAGTGTGAGCTCTACACAGTGGTCAGCTAAAGCTACCTGTAGAAGGTTGGTGGTGTTTTCCTGATCCTATCACTACCGCAGGCAGCTAAATAAGTTACAAGTCAGTTTTTTGCGACCTCTGCACAGTGTTCAGCTAAAGCTACAAGTTAGTGTAGTGCGTCCTCTGAACAGTGTTCAGCTAAAACTACAAGTTAGTGTAGTGTGACCTCTGCACAGTGCTCAGCTAAAACTACAAGTTAGTGTAGTGCGTCCTCTGAACAGTGTTCAGCTAAAACTACAAGTTAGTGTAGTGTGACCTCTGCACAGTGTTCAGCTAAAGCTACAAGTTAGTGCAGTGCGTCCTCTGAACAGTGTTCAGCTAAAGCTACAAGTTAGAGTAGTGCGTCCTCCTCACAGTGTTCAGCTAAAACTACAAGTTAGTGTAGTGTGAGCTCTACACAGTGTTCAGCTAAAGCTACCTGTAGAAGGTTGGTGGTGTTTCCTGATCCTATCACTACCGCAGGCAGCTAAATAAGTTACAAGTTAGTTTTTTGCGAGCTCTGCACAGTGTTCACCTAAAGCTACCTGTCGAAGGTTGGTGGTGTTTTCCTGATCCTATCACTACCGCAGGCAGCTAAATAAGCTACAAGTTAGTTTTTTGCTAGCTCTGCACAGTGTTCAGCTAAAGATACCTGTAGAAGGTTGGTGGTGTTCTCATACTGCAGGCAGGCAGTTGATTTTGCTAGCTGCAGTATCAGTATATATATATCCCAGCTTAGTGCAGCTACAGGCCTTTAGTATGTCTGGAAGGCCAACAAGGAGAGGCAGTCACAAGCCAATAAAAGAGGGCAAGCAGGCTCTGTGTCTAGAGGCAACAGTGCTGGTCGTGGAGACGGTGCATCCTCATCAGCACATGGCCATGGGACACGCTTGGCCTTTTTTTCGGCAGATGGCCGTGTTGAGCCGCAACACGCGGAAGACTTGGTCGAGTGGATGACTGCATCACACCCCAAAGCTCCGCATGTGCAGGGTGCTGTTGTCTCTGTGCGTTATTCCAAAAGTTCTTTGGTGTGGGCCTTTTTTGAGACGAGTGCATCAGATTGCACCAAAGAACAAAGAGGACCTCTCCTTGCTCCTCATCAGCTGAGATCTCCAACCCCACTGGAGATCTCAGCTGATGAGGAGCAAGGAGAGGTCCTCTTTGTACCTTCAGTCCTCTCTGAGACCTGCACTGAGAGGAATGAAGGTGTAGAATTAGGTGTGTCACAGCCAAGTACTTGTGGGCAATCTGCTTTCGGTACACCAACGTCAGATTGTACCAGGCAAATTTCCCTGCCCCAGCTGCTGCACCGCCGAAAGAAGTTCGCTCCCAGCCATCCACATGCCCAGCGGTTGAATGCTAGCTTGGCAAAATTGTTAGCACTTCAACTGCTGCCTTTTCAGTTGGTAGACTCTGCCCCCTTCAGTGAGTTTGTGGAATGTGCGGTTCCTCAGTGGAACCGCCACTTTTTCTCATGGAAGGCAATTCCGGCTCTCTACCGGCATGTGGAAGGCAATGTCTTGGCCTCAATGGACAGGGCAGTCAGCGGTAAGGTGCACATTACCTCTGACTCATGGTCCAGCAGGCATGGACAGGGACGTTACCTAAGTTTCACTGCGCATTGGGTGACTCTGCTGGCAGCTGGGAAGGATGCAGGACAAGGTGCAGTAGTGTTGGAGGTTGTTCAGCCACCACGCCTCCAAAATGCCACTACTAATGATTGTGACACACCTCTCTCCTCCACCCCCTCCTCTTCTTCTTCCTCCATGGCCTCTTCCTGTGCTTTGTCCTCAGAACCAGCGGTGCTCCATAGCCGTTCAAGGGGCTACGCAAGTATGCAGGCCAAAAGATGCCATGCGGTGCTTGAGCTGGTGTGCTTGGGGGACAGGAGCCACACTGGGGCAGAGGTTCTGTCAGCTCTGCAGGGGCAGGTTCAGAGGTGGTTGACGCCATGCCAACTTAAGGCAGGAAAGGTGGTTTGCGACAATGGCACCAACCTCCTCTCTGCCCTCCGACAGGGACAAATGACCCATGTGCCATGTTTGGCTCATGTCCTTAACTTGGTGGTGCAGCGGTTCTTGGGCAGGTACCCGGGCTTACAGGATGTCCTGAGGCAGGCCAGGAAAGTCTGTGTGCATTTCCGCCGTTCATATAATGCCAGTGCTCGGCTGGCAGACCTCCAAAAGGAGTTTAACCTGCCCAAGAACCGCCTAATCTGTGACATGCCCACCAGGTGGAACTCAACGTTGGCTATACTGCAGCGGCTGCACACACAGCAGAGGGCCATCAATGAGTACCTGTGCGACTATGGCACCAGGACAGGGTCAGGGCAGCTTTTTTTTTTTTCCCACGCCAGTGGGCCATGATCAGGGATGCATGCACTGTCCTGTCACCATTTGAGGAGGCCACGAGGATGGTGAGCAGTGACAGTGCATGCATCAGTGACACTGCCCTTGTCCACCTGTTGGAGCACACGCTGCGTGGAATAATGGACAGGGCACTTGAGGCAGAACAGAGGCAGGAAGAGGAGGACTTCCTTAGCTCTCAAGGCCCCCTTTATCCAGACAGTGTTCCTGCGTGCCCGCCGATCACACAGGAAGAGGAGGAGGAGGAGGATTGTGTCAGTATGGAGGTGGAGCCTGGCACTCAGCATCAGCAGCAGTCTTTAAGGGATTAGTCCCAAGAAACACATGGACTTGTACGTGGCTGGGAGGAGGTGGCTGCGGACCATGTCATTCTTAGTGACCCAGAGGACTCCGGACCGAATGCCTCAGCAAACCTACGCTGCATGGCCTCCCTGATCCTGCAAAGCCTGTGTAAGGATCCTCGTATTCGTGGTATCAAGGAGAAGGACCAATACTGGCTGGCAACCCTCCTTGATCCACGTTATAAGGGTAAGGTTGCGGACCTTATCTTGCCATCGCAGAGGGAGCAGAGGATGAAACATCTTCGGGAGGCCTTGCAGAAAGGTCTGTGCAACGCATTCCCAGAGACTGGGAGGTTACAAACTCCTGTTTCTGGACGTGTTGCTGAGGCTTCAGTCAGTCAAAGAAGGAGCGGTGGAGAAGGTGGCCGTCTGACCGATGCATTCAGACAATTTTTTAGTCCGCAGCCCCAAGGTATGATCGGTTCCAGCAACCATCGCCAGCGTCTGTTTTACATGGTGCAGGAATACCTAGGGGCAAGATCTGACTTGGACACCTGTCCCACCGAAAATCCTCTGGGTTACTGGGTCTTGAGGATGGATCACTGGCCAGAGCTTGCACAGTATGCAATTGAGCTACTGGCCTGTCCTGCATCCAGCGTTCTTTCGGGCATTTAGTGCTGCTGGAGGCTTTGTAACCGATCACAGGGTGCGTCTGTCCACCGACTCGGTTGATCGACTGACCTTCATAAAAATGAATCAGTCTTGGATCACCACCAGCTACCAAGCACCTGATGCTGATGTAACCGAATAATTTTTTTTGAAATCTCAGATCCCTTCAAAGACTGCCTATGCTTATGCTGAGTGATTATCCTGAGTAATTATCCTCTTCCTCAATGATCACGCTGATAGCTTGTAAGAACATTTTTGGTTCTGGGCACCACCACCAGTGCCTAAGGCCCAATTTTTCAGCCCCTGTTTAACAGGGGCGTGTAATTACAATTTTTGATGCAATACTTTGCAGCAGGGCTCGTTTCTGCGTTCCAACTAGAGTATCTATGAGGGGTTGCAGTGTTGTGGCACCAGCACCAGTGCCTAAGGCCCAATTTTTCAGCCCCTGTTTAACGGGGGCGTGTAATTACAATTTTTGATGCAATACTTTGCAGCAGGGCTCGTTTCTGCATTCCAAATAGAGTATCTGTGAGGGGTTGCAGTGTTGTGGCACCAGCACCAGTGCCTAAGGCCCAATTTTTCAGGCCCTGTTCAACAGGGGCATGTAATTACAATTCTTGATCTAATATTTCACAGCAGGGCCCGTTTCTGCGCCCACCAAGAGCGAGTGAGGACTTAGTGTTGTGGCACTAGCACCACCACCACCACCAAAGGCCCAATTTTTCTGCCCCTGTTCAACAGGGGCATGTAATTACAATTCTTGATCTAATATTTCACAGCAGGGCCCTGTGGGGGCTTACAGTGTTGTGGCCACAACAACACCTAAGGCCCAAATTTCTGCTGAGTATATAGGGCAGGCCCCTACTTTCAAACGTCCAACTTACACACGACTCCTACTTGCAAACGGAAGGAGACAACAGGAAGTGAGATGAAATCTACCCCTAGGAAGGGAAATTCTCTCCTGTAAGAGTTAATATGGGAAAAACGTTTCTCCTTTCCACTGATGCTTTATCACCAATCCTTGTTTCACAAAAAAACCCAAATTTTCAAAAAACATTTGTCATTGGGACAAAAAGTGAGGTGAAATCTTCTGAAGAGGAGCACAGACAGCAAAACAAATGTCACAGGGGTGATAACCCTTCCCTATGTTTTCCAAAAAACTTAAAATAGATTTTTTGGCTGGAGCTAAACACGTTAAATATGTATATGTATACTGCTGTTCAGAGTATATAGGGCCTGGTGGCCCCACGCCTTTTCTTTTTTTAATTTAGGTGCGGGGTTCCCCTTAATATCCATACAAGACCCAAAGGGTCTGGTAATGGACTGGGGGGTACCCATGCTGTTTGTCTCACTGATTTTCAGCCATATTGCCAGGACCCGACATTACATTAAAGCCGCAAGCAGTTTTAAAAGACTTTTTTCCTTTAAAAATGACATTTTGTTCAGGGACTGCTCTAAGCACGGGAAACACGCGCCCCTTTACAGGCATACTATTGACATCCCCCAGGTACGATATTTAAAGGAATATTTCACTTTTTTTTAACTTTAAGCATCATTAAAATCACTGCTCCCGAAAAAACTGCAGTTTTTAAAAGTTTTTTTTTGCATTGATACATGTCCCCTGGGGCAGGACCCGGGTCCCAAAACCCTTTTTAGGACAATACCATGCAAATTAGCCTTTAAAATGAGCACTTTTGATTTCGAACGTTCGAGTCCCATAGACGTCAATGGGGTTCTAACGTTCGTGCAAATTTTCGGTCCGTTCTCAGGTTCTGGTGCGAACTGAACCTGGGGGTGTTCAGCTCATCCCTATCCGTGATCATCTGGCACATCTGTCCATGATAATCTGGCATATCTGTCCAGATCATCTGGCACTTCTGTCTGTGATCATCTGGCACATCTGTCCGTGATCATCTGGCATATCTGTCCATGATCATCTGCAAACATCTGTCCGTGATCATCTGCAAACATCTGTCCGTGATCATCTGCGCACATCTGGCGCACAGCTGTCAGTGATCATCTGGCACATCTGTCCTTGATCATCTGCAAACATCTGTCCATGATCATCTAGCACATCTGTCCGTGATCATTTGCGCACATCTGGCGCACATCTGTCAGTGATCATCTGGCACATCTGTCCTTGATCTTCTGCAAACACCTGTCTGTGATCATCTGCGCACATCTGTCCATGATCATCTGCACACATCTAGTGCACATCTGTCTGTGATCATCTGGCACATCTGTCTGTGATCATCTGGCACATCTGTCCGTGATCATCTGGCACATCTGTCCGTGATCATCTGGCACATCTGTCCATGATCATCTGCCACATCTGCCTGTGATCATCTGCCACATCTAATTCAATAATCCTGGTGCTCAGGCCTTTAAAAATGTGATAGGTACTCAGGAAATGAAACGTGTAATTTATGCCTTTAGAATGCCTGACGGTGCTACTTGGATGTTGGGCCTCTATATGAGGCCAGGCTGTGGAAACGTCTCACACATGTGGTATCACCATACTCAGGAGGAGTAGCAGAATATATTTTGGGGTGTAATTGCAAGTTTATCTATGCTCTGTGGGACAAATGACCTCTTAATATGACAATTTTGTGGGGAAAAAACAAATCTTCATTTTCCAAACTATTGTGGGCAAAAAATTGTAACTTCAAAAAACTCACTATGCCTCTTACCTAAATACCTTGGACTGTCATCTTTACAAAAAGGGGTCATTTGGGGGGTATTTGTACTGACATTTTAGGGCCTCAAAAAATAGGCCGTCGGTACATCAGGATAGACCATATAACTTTCACACAAACCTATTATCATACACTTATCAGGATTTTTTTTTTACCAAAGACATGTAGTAGAATACATTCTGGTCTAAATTTATGATAAAATTAGATTTCATTGGATTTCTTTTAAACTAAAGTAGAAAATATTTTTTTTTTTCAAAATTTTCCCTCTTTTTTCACTTATATCGTAAAAAAGAAAAAACCCAGTGGTAAATAAATTCCACCAAAAGAAAGCTCTATTTGTGTGAACAAAATGATAAAAATTTAATTTGGGTTAAATGTAGCACGACTGAGTAATTGTCATTGAAAATGCGGGAGCACGGAAAGCTGAAAATTGGTCTGGGAAGGAAGGGGGTGAAAGTGCCCAGTATTGAGGTAGTTAAAATGTTATTTTTTTATTACAAATGGAATACCAAGGACTTTATATGTTAAGAAAATTTCAACTATACATGAGAACAGGTAACCCCACCCGCCTTTCCCTCATAATAATTAAAAAAATTCCCGGCCAATATGCATTTTCAGATATTGACAATGCTGACCCAGAAGCATATATTGCTCTATGAAGAGCTTGATGAATGTTTTCCTGATTTTCAGGTGTCATTTTCTCTATAAACGAAGGGATTGTATAATTTTGGGGGGCCATGGTTTGTAACACTTCCTCATTACCAGCAGCCGCTGGCAATGAAATACTTTGGGGGTGATTTACTAAGATGAATGTGCTGCGCCGGTTCACACCTTAAATTGGTGCGCCGGAAACGTCATTGATTGAACGCGCGAACCGGCGCACGCAGACGATAATAAATATGCAAACTGCAACTGGTGTTAGGGTAACTGCAGTTTTCTCATTGATAATAGCGCACACCCAATACAATTGGTTAATTTAATCTCATTGGATGTCTTGTTAGGCAATTAGCAGGTGTTCTCAGTGAATTAACCCTTTTGATACTAATCTCATTCCTATTACTTCTAATATATTTTTGAAATGTTTTTTTCTATTTGTACCCAAATCTTTCAATACATTACAAAGAACAGAGAAGTGTTTCTAAACCCAATAAATTAATATTTTCCATTCTTGATCTTTAACCACTTCCTGCCCGGCCTATAGCAGAATGACGGCCGGGAAGTGGTTCTGTTATCCTGACTGGGCGTCATATGACATTTCAGCAGGATAACATGCCGGCGCGCGCATGTTATCCTGTCTGACACCCTGCATCTCCGATCGTGATAAGAGGCCTCTGTCAGAGGCTTCTTACCACGTGATCAGCTGTGACCAATCACAGCTGATCACAGCGTGAACCAGGAAGTGCCGGTAAATGGCATTCCTCAGTTCGCGCTGACAGGGAGAGCCAATCTGAGCTGTCAGAAGGGGGGTCTGTGCTGATAATCAGCACATTGATTATCAGCACAGCCCCCTCAGATGTGCAAAAAAGGCTACCAATCAGTGCCCAGCATTCCCCCAATAAAAAAGCCTTCAAGTGCCTACCACAGTGCCAATCAGTGCCCACCACAGTGCCAATCAGTGCCCAGCGGTAACACCTGTCAGTAACACATCAGTACCTCATCATCAGTGCTGCCCATCAGTGCCACCTGTCAGTGCCACCTGTCAGTGCCACATGTCAGTGCCATCTGTCACTGCCCATCACATCCACCTGTCAGTGCCCATCACAGCCACCTGTCAGTGCCCAACAGTGTCTCCTGTCAGTGCCCATCAGTGCCGCCTATCAGTGCCCATCAGCGCAGCATATCAGTGCCGCCTATTGGTGCCCATCAGTGCTGCATATCAGTGCCGCCTATCAGTGCCCATCAATTCTACATATAAGTGCCTCCTCATCAGTGCCCATCAGTGCCAACTCATCAGTGCCCATCAGTGCCGCCTCATCAGTGCCCATCAGTGCCGCCTCATTAGTGCCCGTCAGTGAAGGGGAAAACAACATTTTATGACAAAAACTAAGAAAAACTTTTTTTTTTAAATGTTGGTCTTTTTTAGTTTGTTTATCAAAAAATAAAAACCGCAGAGGTGATCAAATACCACAAAAATAAAGCTCTATTTCTGGGAAGAAAATGATAAAAATTTTGTTTGGGTACAGTGTTAAATGACCGCGCAATTGTCATTCAAAGTGTGACAGCGCTGAAAGCTGAAAATTGTCCTGGGCAGGAATGGCCGAAAGTGCCTGGTATTGAAGTGGTTAAAGGTGACCATACACTGCAATCAGTTAGAGCTTGAAAAAAAATAGATTTAGTGCAAGAGCCTGTTTGCTTTCCTATAATTTGAATTAACTGTTCAAGTGCGTCTTCCTATTACCTATTTTGCCAAAATATCAAGTTGTACAGAGATTGGCCATCAGATTGCATAGTGCAGGACCATCTTAAGTGCCAAATTTGGAATGTAGATGTGCCATGACCCACTTCTATTTTCCTATTGATATTTCTTGGGCATTATACAAGGCACATGAGAAACCACCTTTTTTCAAGACATGCTAGAGTGATCAGGAATCTTCAAACTACAGCTCTCCAGCTGTTGCGGAACTACACAGCCCATGAGGCATTGTAAAACTCTGACATTCACAGACATGACTAGGCATGATGGGAATTGTAGTTCCTGATCAACTGGAGGGTCGTAGTTTGAAAACACCTGTGCTAGACCATTATTATGCCTCCAGAATTGGGAGTGTGGCATCTACCTAACTTCTCTCTGCTGGTAGACAGAAGAATCTACATCTATAGATATATATTTGTGCAGCAGAGCGGTGTAGTGGTTAGCACTTTCACCTAGCAGCAAAAAGGGTCGCTGGTTTGAATACCGCCCGTGACACCATCTGCCTGGAGTTTGCATGTTCCCCCTGTGCCTGCATGGGTTTCCTCCAGGTACTCCGGTTTCCTCCCACACTCTAAAAACATGCTGGTAGGTAAATCGGATCCTGTCTAAATTAGCCCTACTACTGGTGTTACTTGAAAAATTAGAATATTGTGCAAAAGTTATTTTTTTTCACTAATGCAACTTAAAAGGTGAAACTAATATATGAGATAGACTCATTACATGCAAAGCAAGATAGTCCAAGCCATGATTTATCAAAATTGTGATGATTATGGCTTACAGCTCATGAAAACCCCAAATCCACAATCTCAGAAAATTAGATTATTATAAAAAGGTGACACATAGGCTCAAAGTGTCCCACTCTAATCAGCTAATTAAGCCGTAATACCTGCAAAGGGTTCCTGAGCCTTTAAATGGTCTCTCATTCTGGTTCAGTAGGAATCACAACCATCACTGACACCCTCCATAAGGAGGGAAAGCCTCAAAAGGTAATTGCAAAAGAAGTTGGATGTTCCCAAAGTGCTGTATCAAAGCACATTAATAGAAAGTTATGTGGAAGGGAAAAATGTGGCAGAAAAAAGAAAAATGTGGTCCACAGTCCTATTTTCTGATGAGAGCAAATTTTGCATCCCAGAGTATG
Source organism: Aquarana catesbeiana (assembly GCF_042186555.1). Taxonomy (NCBI): domain Eukaryota; kingdom Metazoa; phylum Chordata; class Amphibia; order Anura; family Ranidae; genus Aquarana; species Aquarana catesbeiana. The sequence continues at coordinate 498,666,034 of NC_133324.1, read as the reverse complement.
GAGGAAGAATGGAGAGGCACACGCTGCAAGATGCTTGAAGTCCAGTGTGAAGTTTCCACAGTCTGTGTTGATTTGGGGAGCCATGTCATCTGCCGGTGTTGGTCCACTGTGCTTCATTAAGTCCAGGGTCAACGCAGCCGTCTACCAGGAGATTTTGGAGCACTTCATGCTTTCTTCCGCAGATGGGCTCTATGAGGATGCTGACTTCATTTTCCAGCAGGACTTGGCACCTGCCCACACTGCCAAAACAACCAAAACCTGGTTCAATGACCGTGGGATTATTGTGCTTGATTGGCCAGCAAACTCGCCTGAACTGAACACCATAGAGAATCTATGGGGCATTGCCAAGATAAAGAAAAGAGACACGAGACCGAACAATGCAGAAGAGCTGAAGGCCGCTATTGAAGCATCCTGGTCTTTCATAACACCTCAGCAGTGCCACAGGCTGATAGCTTCCATGCCACGCCGCATTGAGGCAGTAATTGCTGCAAAAGGGGCCCAAACCAAGTACTGAGTACATATGCATACTTATACTTTTCAGAGGTCCAATATTGTTCTATGTACAATCCTTGTTTTATTGATAGTATGTAATATTCTAATTTTCTGAGATTGTGGATTTGGGGTTTTCATGAGCTGTAAGCCATAATCATCATAATTATGACAAATCACGACTTAAACTATCTTGCTTTGCATGTAATGAGTCTATCTCATATATTAGTTTCACCTTTTAAGTTGCATTAGTGAAATAAATGAACTTTTGCACGATATTCTAATTTTTTCATCACCTGTATGTCTGAATGTGTGTTAGGGACCCACACAAACACCACCCCATGTTAAAAAAATAAAATTATTTTCATAATTTGCAAATAAGGATCATCTCTTCCTCAGAGAACAGTGAGCAGGACATGGTGGTGGGAGGAAATTAGCAGCAGTACAAGAAAATTCCTGTAGGGGTGTGATGTAATTCCTGTGTGCTGTTCACCACTTCCAGGAAACAGATATGCGCCATAGACAAATACCTATGCACACACGGCACTTGCGCATCTAGCTACAGGAATCCTTATTTGGATGTAAAGCAGATGCAGATTTCCAGGACTGGACTAACAAATTTTTCTAGTGAAAGGCAACTGGTGTTTTCTATTAAACAAGGTCTAAATGGGCCATTGACATGCATCACAGTTGAACTTAGGAATGTGTCTTTGCAAAGTTAAACTAAATGATATCCTCTCTTATTTTTGCTTGGGGACAGAGTGCAGAGGGATTAGAAGTCTTGTCAGTTTTTGGGGATGTCTGTACCCCTGATAGGGTGAAAACACCTCCCAAATTTTGCCACTTTCTCCTTCAAATTTATTCACTTCCTGTCACATAGCCAAACAGAAAGTGAGGGTAAAACCCTACCAATGTCTTTCCTTGGGGACACACAGGTCAATCTAAATAGTTTCCCCATTAGGTAAATTGCACTCTAGCATTTTGCTCTGTACACCTCAAATTATTATTAGGTATCTTGGACTTTGGGGTTTATTTACTAAAGCCAAATCCACTTTGCACTATAAGTGCAGTTGGAGATCCGAGGGGGGACATGCAAGAAAAATAAAAAAACACCATCTTTGCTTCTACATGATTGGATGTTAAAATCACCAGTGCTTCCCCTCAGATTTACAGCGACTACACTTGTATTGCAGAGTGGATTTGCCTTTAATAAACACAAAAATACCTAAGAAGTTAGGGTGTACACAACAAAGTGCTAGAGTGCAATTTGCCTAATGGGGACACTAGTTAGATTGACCTGTGTGTCCCCAAGGAGAGACATTGGTAGGCTTTTACCCTCACTTTCTGTTTGGCTATGTGACAGGAAGTGAAGACAATTAAAAAAAAAAAGGACACAAAGCCCAACCTAAAAAAGACAAGCAGGGGTTCTAACACTCACTTGTTTCCCTCAAATGCCCACAATTAGAATAGGATGGTCTTGAGCTAGATTTTAGTGCAGTGCTCTAAATCAGTGCCTCTCAATCCTGTCCTCAAGTACCCCCTCTTCATCTTGCCCTGGTGCTTTAAATCACAGTCAGTGGCTTGGTATTTTGGACAGCTATTTTAACAAAGATAAATTCCCAAAACATGTCCTGTCGGGGTTTCTTGAGAACTGAGGCTGAGAACTACTGCGTTAAAATGGAAAATTGAATACTTCCCTCTCTGTAATTTCTTTCCTGGTGCCTATCCATGGCAGCATACACACAATCCATCTATATGCTACCATGAAGGCACCAGGAAAGTAACTGAGATAAATCACACATTTTATTGATTTGCCATGCCAATCAGCCTAGTTAAGCTGCAGCTGTGAAGCCTGTTGCATGAAAAGTAACAAAAAACACAAAACATAAAAATTTGCTACAAATTTTATTGGTCAACAAAACAGGACTTGGAAAAGAGCAAGGAAAGCAGAAAACACATGTATGTTAATTTGAGACACTAACAGAATATGGTTAACATGAGTTAAAAAGGAGTGTGCCCACAAATGGATATATATTAAGGATTTAAACATTAGTCACAACATCTTGAGGAAGATTTTGCAAAATAATGCAGCACAGACAATTAAATCAAAGTGAACAACCTACAAACGACACACATTGACAACACTAAACATATTTCAGGGGAAAATATCCTCCCCCGTCTAAAAAAATACAATAAACCAAAGTGAAAAAATACAATAAACCAAAGTAAATAAACCAAAAAACTTGCTCGAAAACACATCTGTTTTGCAAAGACATAACAAAATACAAAGAGAAAATACATGTGCTACAAACTCGATAAGGACACCCAAATGTTCTCTCTTTTTTTTTTTTTTTTTTAATCCACTTCAGGAAACTCTCGAGAGACTATTCAGCTTGACGCTCATTCACTGTCTCCAACAAGGTCTTGCCTCATCGTGGAAGAGATTTAATTTTTAATCAACATTCTCCATTTTTTAAATTTCCAGATGCCTTCGGCATCCACACCCTTCTTTTTATCCAACACGAAAAAAAAGTATAGCTTGCTTAGCCATAATCCTATACACTGTTTACTGTCTAACGAAACATTTTTATATACATACAAGTTGCGTGCATCCCACAACACTTCCTTTAATGCACATAGCACTAACCACAATACTCTCTGTTTATCTTTTTCCAGTTTCCCCAAGCCATACATCAACATTTTCCACTCACTCACCTTCACTCCTGTTATTTCTTTCACCAGATCTTGACACTTATTGATCACATCTTTCGCTACATCATACCGCCAGAACACATGCTCACTGTCTTCTACACCCCCACAATTCATTCTCGGACAAATATCAGACACACACGAATCCCTCCTTTTCATAAATAGCCTCGTAGCTAGACATTCATGCAAACTCATCCATACTATCTGTCTCTGCACATTTGTCACCTCATATATACTCATTTTCTTCCATACTTACCCAGCCACTGACGCATTAACTCCTCTAATGTTACACACATGCTCCTTCTCTATCAACCACTTTCTCACCTTCACTTTATCCCTCTCCCCTTCTCCAAAATCTGCCAACTTAAACTCCACAAAAAACTTTTCCAATACCCAGTAGTCGAGTGCCACCACGTAAGCCACCGGTATCCTTTAATCCCTTCCCAACCACCCCCATCTCCTAAACAACCACCCACCTGAAAAAGCTATCATCCTAGCACACACTCCACCATTCCTCAAAACTTTCACCACACAGAACCAATAATGCATTAACAAAAACACTTTACATTCGGAAAACTCAACCCACCATTACATTCACGTCTACACACATATTCTCTCTTAACTCTTTCCATTTTTGACCCCCATAAAAAGGTAAACAATAACTTATTAATTTTCCTCAATCTTATCTCCCCAGGAGCGAAGATATTACTTGCATACAAAATGAAAGGTAAGATTACTGCCTTGACTGCTAAAACTTTCCCATAAATCGACAATTTTCTTAGACACCAACTTCTTGGCTATCTTTTCTCCCACTTCATTCCAGCACACTTCCCCTTTCATTCCATAGTCAAACACAATACCAAAAATCCTCACTCCATCCTCAACCTTCCCAATCTGATCATCCACACATTCCACTTGTCTTCCATACACACCCAAACTACACTTATTCCAATTCACACTCATTCCCGCACATACACAAAAAATTGACAAAAGTAACTTCACCCTTCTTACGCCCACCACCGACTGACACACTGCCACCACATGATCCATATAACCTAAACATTTCACAATTTTCCCCCCACTCCCAGGCACCAAAAAGCCCCTCACCACCTTATCCCTCTGTATCATCCTTAACAGTGGATCATTAAAACAAATAAAGAGAATAGGGGACAGGGGCACCCCTGTCTCACCCCAGATTTAACCAAAAAAGCTAACTCCCATTAACCAGAACCCAACTACTGATCCCCCCAATACAACCCTTTTATTACATTTATGAGCAGCTGTGGTATACCCATCCGCTTCAAAACCTCCCACAAAAACCCATGATTCGCTTTATCGTATGCTTTCTCAAGGTGTGTCAGGATAATCGAACTATTCCTATCTTTACAAAAATTAATTATATCCCTAACTAAAATTAAATTCTCATTCGACCCGGCACTGCACAGGCCTGCATCTTGCTAACCATCCTACTAATGACCTTAGATAATCTCCTCGCCACCATCCTTGCAAAGACCTTGTAATCTGAATTTAGTAAGGAGATAGGCCTCCAATTTCGAATATCCATCTTATCTCCCTTCTTATAAATTAATACCACTACCCCCTCTCTCATAGATTCTGATATAATGCCTTCCCTCATCATGTAACTAAATACCTCAACCACATCCCGCTTAATAATATCCCAAAACACTTTAAAAAACTCACTTGGTAAGCCATCCCCTCCCGGGGTTTTATTAGCCCCCATGCTTGCCACAGTTTCCCACACCTCCTCCTCATTCACTGCTTTCTGCAAAAAAAACCTTATCATCCTCATCTAAATTATCCTCTACCATATCAATCATTCTAGTATCTGACTCATCAACACACACTTCCTCATACAATCGTTCATAAAATTTAGTCACGCATTCCAGCACATTCTCTCCCTTACATTCCCTACCTTCTTCATCATACACCCCCTCAAACACTCCTTTTTCCTTACAAACCTTCTTAAAAAAAAATCTAGAACATTTTTCATCCTGCTCCAGGTGTTTAACTCTCGCTTGAAAAATAATTTGTTTTCCTCTTTCAGTTAATACCTCTTTATTCCTCTTCCTAACATGGTCTATTTCATCGGCCATGTCATAGCCCATATTTCTAAATGAATATAGTGTAGCCAACCTGACCTGTAACTGAGAATATCTCCTTTTCTCACTGCTACTTTTATCCCTACTCTTTTTTTGAAAAAAGAATTTAATTTTCCTTTTGACCCAATCCCACCACCCCAAAATATTACTAAAATCTTTTTTCTTATTAACCCATCTACTATATACCTTACTAAAATGGGCTTTGACATGCTCGTCCTGCAACAATAAACTATTTAACCTCCATACCCCTAAACCAAACTTAATACTATTTCCCATACTCAAATCAACATACACTGCCACATGGTCTGAAAAAATTACTGACCTGTGTTTAACATTAGCACATTTGAACGCATCAGAAAACAAACATAAATCAATTCTGGATTTGGTGCGCCCACACTCCGAAAAAAAAGTGAAATATGGATCCACCAAACCCAGAACAGTATGAGCATCATTGAGATGCAAGTCCTGAATTACCCCATTCAGCATAATGCTACCTACATCTAACTTAGTCTCCGCTACTCCTATCCGATCTTTCACAAATCGGATTGTATTAAAATCACCCATGATCACACTAGGTCTCCTTCCCACTGCATGTAACTTCAAAACTTCAAAAAACTCAAGACGTTTCTGGCTATTCACAGGAGCATATAAATTAAAAAGCCTAAACTTCTGGTTAAACAAAGTTAAATCTGCCATAATTAATCTTCCTGGCACTAACACAACATGAGACATAATGCGAATATTTCTATTTGTAATGATAATGCCTACCCCAGCATTCCTATTTTCCCCAACTGCCGACCATATGTAATCCACCACCCACTCCGGAGGCTTGGGCAGTCGATTAAAAAAACACTCCTGTAGACAGATGATGTCTCCTCCATTGACCTCCAAGTCCTCAAAAACAGCACACTGTCTAGCAGGAGACCCAAAACCCCTCACATTGAGGGACACCAGCTTGATGCTCATTCACATGAAGATGTGCATCATTCACCCCCAGACCTATCACTTAAGCCAGAAAACTGACATACATTCCTCAGGGCCATAACGCTTTCATCATCCAAAAACTCCTGACTAGGTGACAATGTGGTCGGCTGAAAATTTTCTGGAGTCCCTGGACTTAGTGTTGGTGATTCTATCTCCACTCCAACATCCCCTATGACCTCAAAGGGGCTAGATGTTTCAATCCCAGTTGTCTCTACTTTCAATTTCTTAGCCCTTCTCTTCTTAGGGCTCCCCAAAGCGTCCACCTTGGACTTGGCACCCAGTGTCTCCATCTTTTCCACCTCCTCTTCTTAAGCTTCCTGCACTTCCGGCTCCCACTGTAAGGCTGCTGCCAACTCCTCCATAGCCTCCTCCTCTGCCCTCTCCACCTCTGCTCCACTCCCCACTGTTAATGGCTCCACACTAGTGGGTGGCACGTCTACTCTTTCCTCCACTCTCTCCTCCACACCCAGGTGCCCACTTTCTTCCTCTTCCACCACCACCTCCTCCTCCTCCTCTTCCTGTCTTTCAGGAGAGTCAGACAGCACCTGTGTGGACACTGGTCGTCCACTCTCAGCGGTGCGCCTGACAGCTTCAGCATGAGAGACATAGGCCCTTCTTACTTTTGGACAATTCTTCACTGTATGATCACGCTGTCCACATATATCACAGGCCCGCTTAATCAAGCAAGCCCCAGCCTTATGTCCCTCCTCCCCACAGTATCGGCAGTGCATCTCCGCATTACAGTCATCTCTGATATGCCCAAACTTATGACATCTTCTGCAGTATGTCGGTTGACCAGGGTAGTAGAGAAACCCTCTATTTCCTGCTATTGAAAAATTAGCTGGTGGATGTCGCACTCCACCAATCCCTTCAGAATCCACCTTCAGCTTGACAAAAAACTTTAATTTGCCATTAAAGATCCCCAGACGATTAGTCAGCCTGAAGCCTCCCTTCACTGCAGAGCAGTATCTCTTCAAAAAGGCCACTATTAAGGCAATGTCCGTGAAGGGGTTAAACAGGTGAACAATCAATGGTTTCTCCTCCATAGCATACAAGGGTTCCACTATGAAAGGCCTTATAGACTCATGGATAGCTTTCTCCAATTCCTTACACTTCTCAATAACTCCCATGCAAAAATTGCTATGCACAAAAGAAACATCATAGTACCTTGGTGCTGCATGGTCCTGGATACAGTAGATGTGACGTGGTTCCACTGCAACTGTTTTCTCCAGCAAATCATGAACAAGGAACTCCAAACTCACTTTATGCAAATGACCAGGCATAACCTGAAACCGCAGGGTGTTCTGAATCCCCTTTCGCTCCATTGAGCTCAGCAAAGAAAAATTCAGACCATCACACAATCTTGGCTCTTTTCAGGGCACGGTAGAGCATGCTATCTGCAAGCTTTATATAACATAGGTTTGTGTGCTAATGAGGCAAATGAAAACACATGCACAGTCTATGAAACACACAAAATGCAAGTTCACCCAATGTAGAGACGGAACTTTAAGTGGGTACACCTGTTAAGGATGTCCTTAAATTAATAACCCAAAAAACACACTCTCTGAGCATGCCCAGAAACATCCAAGTGCTGTTCACACACAAAAAGCACAAACAAAAAACTAAAGACCCTGAGCATGCCCAGACCAACCCAAATGCAGCTAGCACAAAATAAGCCACCCCCCTGTCCAAAATTAATGACATCATCCAGCATGTCCTTATTTAAGGTTAAGAAAAAAGAAGGTGGAAAAAAGTACTGGACTGCATCAAAAATGCACCAAAAACTTATCATAAACGCACTGAATCGCATCAAAAACGCACATGCAGAAAAGCATCTGGAACGCATCTGGACTGTGTTTCTATGGAGTGAACTAGCCCTAAAGCTAGTAACTTGGGGGGGGCTTACTCTGCCTGTAAAAGTGGTGCATCTGTAGCATGTATCCAAACTGCTGCTTCAAAGATGTACGGCTTTAGAGAAAACATAGAAATCTACATTGCAGCTGCAAGATTTTAACCCAAAACAAAAAATAGCCTGCCCCCCCAATACATACAAGGCCATTTGGGGCTGTAAAGGCTTAAAATGAGAACCCCCACATGAAAAATACATAACAAAAGGTGTAGATCGGCAGCCGACTGTGGAGTTGTATAAATAAAATAGAAGAAGCAGCGCTGTAAACCAAAATGTGATAAATAAATGTCACAATAGTGATAAATAATGCATAAAGTCCATAATCTGATCAATTGAGTCAGTACAGTTCTAACAGTGACAATCTTCAAAGGTGAAACGGATGAGGAACCCCAGCATGGGTCTCTTCCAGAAATAATTAGCGAATGAAACTGGATAACCTTCACCGCACCACTGTGATATGAGTAAAATACACGCTTACCAACTGGCAAGCTTAAGAAAGCTTGTGACCTTAACCCGGTCGGGGCCTTTCTTGAGATGGAGACACCACTAAACCGCTCCTTAGACTGTGACTAGACCACTAGCCTCCATAAAAAGGGGAACCTGGATGCGGGAGATGCTAAACTCCTATCCAGGAGTTGTTCTCACAGACTGGCTGTAGATCAATTACCATATATGTTGGAGCAGTGCTCAAATCCAGGGATTATGTGCATAAAACTACCAAAGCATATCTCCATACGATGTCATCCATCAATGGTCATCTCTCATGCAAATCCTACCAAGAAAAAGCTTTTAGCTGTATACAGCAGGTGTCTGTGTCTGTGATGTCACTCCTTCTCCTAGGTGAATTGTCTTAGCCCGGCTAGCTCAGTCGGTAGAGCATGAGACTCTTAATCTCAGGGTCGTGGGTTCGAGCCCCACGTTGGGCGTATGGCATCGTAACGCTTTGGCCCAGTCAGTGGCATTCATGCGCACTGCACGGCCCCACCTTTACCATATCGACTGGCTTCTCTTCCATTCCCTCTACAAACGGGGAAATGTTTAGAGCTTATCTTTGGAAATTCACCTAGGAGAAGGAGTGACATCACAGACACAGACACCTGCTGTATACAGCTAAAAGCTTTTTCTTGGTAGGATTTGCATGAGAGATGACCATTGATGGATGACATCGTATGGAGATATGCTTTGGTAGTTTTATGCACATAATCCCTGGATTTGAGCACTGCTCCAACATATAGGGTAATTGATCTACAGCCAGTCTGTGAGAACAACTCCTGGATGGGAGTTTAGCATCTCCCGCATCCAGGTTCCCCTTTTTATGGAGGCTAGTGGTCCAGTCACAGTCTAAGGAGCGGTTTAGTGGTGTCTCCATCTCAAGAAAGGCCCCGACCGGGTTAAGGTCACAAGCTTTCTTAAGCTTGCCAGTTGGTAAGCGTGTATTTTACTCATATCACAGTGGTGCGGTGAAGGTTATCCAGTTTCATTCGCTAATTATTTCTGGAAGAGACCCATGCTGGGGTTCCTCATCCGTTTCACCTTTGAAGATTGTCACTGTTTTAACTGTACTGACTCAATTGATCAGATTATGGACTTTATGCATTATTTATCACTATTGTGACATTTATTTATCACATTTTGGTTTACAGCGCTGCTTCTTCTATTTTATTTATTGTTTAGTGTGTGTATCTCACCTATAAGCGGCTGCTTTTTCTTCTTTTTTATTGTATGTCATTTATTACTTGATTGTGCTAATTGTTTAAGGGTATACAGCGCGGTGCTTTTTCTTCTTTATACTTGTGACTGTGGGGTTGTGCCACATCCAAATTTTAATATGAATAGAAAGAGAGTTCCCCTAGTGGTGGATTTTAAAGGCACATATAAAAATGCATAAGAAAGGTACATAAAGTATATAAACGATAATTTATTGATTAGAAAAATAGTAAAACACATAACAATAATGTAGCAGTTGTTATTAGAAATGCGAGTCAGGTACTTTTACATTGATACAGTGTTTGAAACGAAACTCTTGCACCCGACGCGTTTCGGAGTTACTTAGCCTCCTTCCTCAGGGGTGAGTATGAATTTACAGAAAATTGTTTAACACTGTTTAAGCTGACTTGGCATTCCGTAACACTTTAAATTAAAAACAAAGGCACTGACATTGTCTGTCTACCCAGCATATTCCTGATTCCGATATAGAGGAATTTGTTAACGTATTGCAGGTAGTGTTACTACATAGGTAGCAATGAAATTCCCATCTAGAAATAGTTATGAATAGAAGGTGTTCTCTTCGAAAAAGGGGAAGAGAAAGCCCAAAAACGGGTGTATAGAAAGTGTAGAAACTTGGAGCTCAACTGAGGCCGAGGGCGGGTCCTGGTACTGGCTCAGTAGATGGCGTTAGAGAGTACGTAGTGGGTATCTGGTACTGGCTCAATAGATGGAGTTTAGAAAGTATGTAGTGGGTAGATGTCAGGCACAGAGAGGTGGATGTCTGTTCAGGCCGGCATCATCCTGCAATCTGCAGAGGATCATTCCCCACAGTCAATTACAAGCAATCAAAGACTCCAGCATAGGCTCTATCATGTGGTCAGACCACGCCCCGGTCATACTCAAATATGCTTTGACAGACGTCCAAAACAGGCAACGGAAGCCATGGAGGCTCAACGAGAGCCTCCTGCAAAACCCAGAGGTGTTGGCAGATGTGACAAAGGAAATAGGTCACTTCTTCCAAACAAATGACACCACGGACAGCGATATAGGTGTGATTTGGGAAACCCCCAAGGCGGTAATATGAGGTGTACTCATTAAACACGGTTCGAGAATCAAAAGACAGAGACAGAGCCCAACTTACCTCACTACTCTCCAAACTGCAACAACTAGAAACTAAACACAAACAAACTCAGACCGGACCATTGGAGAGTGAACTGAACATCACACGCAAACAGATCACAGACCTTCTCCAGTTCAAAGCAAAAGCTGCACTCCAAATTTGCCGGAAAAAATGTCTACGAATCAGGGAATAAATGTGGCAGATTCCTAGCTCAGACATTGCGGACACAAAGAACTGCTTCATACGTACCGCGGATATCAGCATCTGTGGAACAGACTGCCATCCTTCCCCAACAAATTTCCCAAGCATTTAAAACATACTATGCATCGTTATATAACCTGCCCACACCTTCATACCCTCTTGAGTGAATGACGGAATACATAACATCCTCCCTTATGCCGACCTTACCGACTGAAGCACGCAAACAGTTAGAAGAACCCATCACTCTTCTAGAACTACAGACAGCAATAGGTAACACCAAACCTGGGAAAGCCCCCGGCCCGGATGGACTAACAACACAATACTATAAGACCCTACTTCCTTCACTAGGTACACAAATGATCAAACTTTTCAATAATCTCAGTAAGGCAGGTAAACTTCACGACTCAACTCTACTAGCCCATATATCTGTTATCCCCAAAGAGGGTAAGGACCCGACTCAGTGTGGGAGCTATCGCCCAATATCTCTCCTCAACACCGATCTAAAAATTTTCACGAAAATATTAGCCACCAGACTACAACAACACCTGACCCAACTGATACACCTGGACCAAGTAGGCTTTGTGCCTACCAGGGAAGCCCGAGACAACACCACTAAGGTTCTAAATCTACTATACTCGGCCAACCTTAGGAAACTTCCAAGTGTCTTCATAGGCACAGATGCAGAAAAAGCATTTGACCGGGTAAACTGGGATCTTATGCTCACTACACTGAGACACATAGGTTTGGGAGACAACATGACAAACTGGATCAAAGCAGTGTACTCAAATCCTACTGCGAGGGTCAGAGCCAATGGTGTACTATCGGACTCATTCCAGATTAGAAATGGGACAAGACAGGGCTGCCCACTTTCACCGTTACTTTTTGCCCTATCCCTAGAACCCTTTTTATGCCATATTAGACTGAATCCAGACATCACCGGCATTGAAGTAGACGGGACCCCACACAAGGTTTCGGCATACGCCGATGATATGATGTTTTCACTCACAAATCCTACCATATCCATACCAAACCTACTACGAGAATTTGCAAAATATGGAGAACTTTCAAACCTAAAAATTAACCTTTCTAAATCGGAAGCAATGAGTGTCGAGATACCCCAACCACAACTTAAACACCTCCAATCGAGTTTCAACCTAAAATGGACCAATACAGCACTGAAATATTTAGGCACATTACTCCCACAAAACTTTTTTAAACTATACGAATTTAATTTCCCACCCCTCCTAAAAAAGGTCAAAGCACTACTAAGTCAATGGCACACGGGACTCCACTCGTGGATGGGTTGCGGCAATATCCTAAAAATGACCATACTTCCCAAATTTCTGTATCTCATGCAGGCTCTACCTATCCAGATACCTGCGATTTATTTTAAGCAAGTGCAAGCAGTCTTCACAGAATTCATTTGGGCCTGGAAGCGACCTAGACTCGCTTAAAAAAATACTTATCCTCCCTAAACCTCACGGAGGCATGGCATTGCCGGATATCCGCACCTATTACTATGCAATTAATTTGAGTAGATTAGTGGACTGGTGCCGACATCACAAGACTAAACTGCGGACACAACTTGAACAGGCACAAAGCAAGGTCCCCCTGGGTAGAGCCCCATGGTGTTATACCGCATTACCAGCACAGATCAAACTACATCCTCTGATTGGCACCACTGCCAGAATCAGCGCTCGCCTCCTGTCTCAAGCATCTCTCTCTACCCAAAACTCCCCGCTACGCCCTATACTGGGTAACCCTCAATTTTCCCCAGGCCTCAATGACGGGATCTTTCGGGGTTTGGGTGGAGCAGGCCTGTACCAGGCGTCGCATTTCAGCTCCGGAGGAAAATGGAAGTCGATTACGGAGCTCACTGACCCCGCGGGGCCGTTCCGCTTAGACTTCCTGAGATCACACCAACTGAAACACTTTCTCCGTACTATGGAACCCCCGCCTGCAAACGACCAACCTGTCACGTACCTGGTAGGTTTTGAGCCTGAAGTGCAGAGAAAGACCTCCCTTACAGCTCCCACTCCCGTTCCCCTGGAATGGAGACAGAGGGCCCAGGAGTGAGGAGTGGTATGGGTGCCTGGCAGGATCAACAGTCACCGGAAGTTCAGGAGTGGTGGCACCCTCTGGAACCTGAAGCTGAAGGGGAGACTGGAGACTGGAATGCAGAGAGGACCAGGAACCACAGCAGGTAAGTAAGCAGGACTGAAGAGCTGGACTGGAACCAGGAACAAGCAGCAGGTAGTAGACTGGAACGCTGGACTGGAACCAGGAACAAGCAGCAGGTAGTAGACTGGAACGCTGGACTGGAACCAGGAACAAGCAGCAGGTAGTAGACTGGAATGCTGGACTGGAACTAGGAACAAGCAGCTGGTAGTAGACTGGAACGCTGAACTAGAACTAGGAACAAGCAGCAGGTAGTAGCCTGAACGCTGGACTGGAACCAGGAACAAAGCAGCAGGTAGTAGCCTGGAACGCTGAACTGGAACCAGGAACAAGCAGCAGGTAGTAGCCTGGAACGCTGGACTGGAACCAGGAACAAGCAGCAGGTAGTAGTCTGGAACGCTGGACTGGAGCCAGGAACAAGGCAGCAGGTAAACAGACTGGATACTGGTATCAGACAGAGGGATGGTCAAACAAGCCGGAGGTCAGTATCGGTTGAGCAGCAGAGGTACCAGGGATTACACAGAGGGATGGTCAGGCAAGCCAAGAGGGTCTGGTGCAGGCAGATAGCAGGATGGTCTAACAGGAAGCCGGGTCCGATAGCAGAGTACACAGGTCAGATCAGGTTAAGGCACACGGAACACTGTAGAGCAGACAGCGGGGATTGAGTGTGACAGGCCGGTTTAAATAGTGCCCGTGCGTGACAGCACTCGTGAACGCGCGCACTTGCGCAGTGGAACCCGTGGCCATGTTCCCCTGCGTCTGAATCGCCGATTACTGGCAGGATCTTCATGACATTGCCCCCCCCAAGGGGCAGCCTCTGGATGCCCCTTTGAAGAAATTTCTCTGGATGGGATCTTTTAAAAGATTGCAACAGATCTTCAGCATGAATATTGTCCTCAGGTTCCCAAGAATTTTCTTCTGGGCCAAACCCCCTCCATTTTATCAAAAATTGATTTTGGTTACCTCTTTTCCTATGGTCCATGATAGCCTCCACCTCGAATTCCTCCTCCCCATCTACCAAAATTGGATCAGGAGGATCCGTACTTCGGCCTGGAAATGGATTAGAAATAGAGGGTCTGAGCAGGGACACATGAAATACTGGATGCACTTTTAGTGAATCCGGGAGTTCAAGTTCGTATGCCACCTCATTAATTCTCCGCTTGACAGGAAATGGTCCAAGAAACTTGGGACCCAATTTCTTTGAAGGGCAAGCCATCCTGAGATTTACTGTAGATAACCATACCTGGTCCCCGGGTGTAAGTAACAGCTCATCTCGCCTCTTCTTATCGAAGATTGCTTTATTATATTCCTGGGTCCTGGTCATGGTCTCCTGTAAAACTTGGTTGTTGGAAGTAAAGAAGTCCAAACTCTCCTGAACTGGGGGTACTGTGCACTCTGGAAGAGAATTAGGCAAAAATGGAGGGTGGAAACCATAATTTGCAAAAAACTGAGTTTGTTTGATAGCGGAATGAATAGAATTGTTGTAGGCTAATTCAGCCAATAGGAGAACAGAAATCAAATCATCTTGGGCAAAAGAAGAAAAACAGCGTAAATATTGTTCAAGAGTCTGGTTTGTTCTCTCTGTTTTCCCATTAGTCTGGGGATGATAAGCAGATGAAAATGAGAGCTCAATGTTCAGTGTCTTGCACAGAGACCTCCAGAATCGGGAGGTAAACTGTACCCCCCTATCAGAAACGATATTAACCGGTACCCCATGGAGCCTAATGACTTCTTTAATGAATGCTTGTGCCGTTTCTGTAGCTGAGGGAGTGCCCTTCATTGGGACAAAGTGGGCCATTTTCGACAACCGGTCTACTATGACAAAAATTGAGGTGAAGCCCCCAGCTGGAGGAAATTCCACAATAAAGTCTATAGAAAGCATTTTCCAAGGCCTATCTGGGACAGGCAATGGTTTTAGCAAACCCCATGCCTTGGTTCTGTGCCCCTTGTTCCTGATACAGGTGGTACAGGACTCAACAAATTTCCTACAATCTTCGCGTAACTGAGGCCACCAGATGGTACGCTGTACCAGATCAGTGGTCTTAGCCACGCCAAAATGCCCAGCCAATGCATGATCATGACAGAGTTCTAGTACTGAAACTCGTAGTGTCTCAGGTATAAAGATCCTATTCTCGTGCCACAGTAACCCATCCTTAACTTGGAGTTCTGACCTAATGGAAGATCCCAATTCCGCGGAAGCCTGCTTAATCTGGGAAAGCAGGTTTCCCTGAAGCAAAAGAAAATTCCCTGGGGATAGAATGGTGTCTGGAGAGGAAACCTCTTGGGACTTGTGAAACATCCTGGATAGGGCATCAGGTTTGGTATTTTTGGAGACAGGGCGGTAAGTGACATGAAAGGAGAACCTGGAGAAAAAGAGAGCCCACCTGGCTTGACGTGGCTTCAATCTTTTTGCAGATCTCAAATACTCCAGGTTCTTATGATCAGTAAAAATTAAGACTGGATTAGCGGCACCCTCCAGCAGATAGCGCCACTCCTCCAACGCTGATTTGATTGCCAACAACTCTCTGTCACCTACATCATAATTTCTCTCTGCCGTGGACAATTTATGAGAGAAGAAGGCCACAGGATGTAACAGGGCCTTAGTTCCCTGTCTTTGGGACAACACTGCCCCTACTGCAATTTCAGATGCGTCCACCTCTAGTACGAACGGCAGAGAGGAATCTGGATGCTTTAGTACGGAGGCGGAAGTAAAAAGGCCCTTGAGAGTCTCAAAAGCCTTTTGGGCTTCAGCAGACCAGTGGAAGCGTGTACCTTGTTTAGTTAGCTGTGTGATGGGTGTGATGATGGCTGAGAACCCCTTAATAAATTTACGGTAAAAATTAGCGAATCCAACGAATCGCTGGATTCCCTTCTTGTCTGTCGGGACTGGCCAATCTAAAACTGCAGCGACCTTTTGAGGGTCCATCTTAATGCCTCTACTGGAAATGATTAACCCCAAAAATGGAATACTTTCCTGTTCAAATTCACACTTCTCAGCTTTTGCATATAGACCGTGTTGTCAAAGCAGGCGCAACACACTTCTGACGTGCCTGCGATGGGATTCAAGGGAACAAAAAAAAATTAATATGTCGTCTAAATAAACGATAACAAACAGACCTAGAAAGTCTCATAAAACATCATTGATAAAGTACTGAAATGTAGCAGGGGCATTGCACAGACCGAAAGGCATCACTAGGTACTCAAAATGTCCATAACGGGTACGAAAGGCGGTCTTCCATTCGTCTCCGTCCCTAATACGAGCTAAATTGTAGGCTCCGCGGAGGTCAAGCTTAGTGAATATGGTAGCTGTCCCAAGTCTTTGGAACAACTCTGGTACCAGAGGAAGAGGGTAATGTTTTTTACAGTGATTTTATTTAGCTCGCGGTAATCCACACATGGTCTGAGGGTCTTATCTTTCTTCTGTACAAAGAAGATGCCTGCACCTGCTGGGGACGTGGACGGACCAATGAAGCCTTTCTTTAGGTTCTCATCGATATATTCCTTTAAAGCCCCTTGTTCTACTTCAGTCAAATGAAAGATTCTTCCAAAAGGAATCTCAGCACCGGGAAGTATTTCGATAGGACAGTCATAGGCCCGGTGAGGGGGTAAGACCTCTGCCCCCCGCTTGCTGAATACATCTAAGAAATCATGATAGGCAGAAGGGATGGAGAGGTGTAGACTAGGATCTGTATCTAGGCAAAGCAAGGTAGGGTTCTTCTGAGCGTTCTGAAATCTGCAAGATTGTTGGCAATATGAAGAAGAAAAGGTAACTTCACCTGTGATCCAATTAATGTCAGGATTGTGAGCCTGTAACCATGACATGCCGAGGATTATGGGAAACAGAGGTGAGGCGATGATATCCAGGCATAGCAGTTCTTGATGAGAATTGGAGATGGAGACGGGTATTGGAACAGTCTCTTGGGTAACAGGTCCAGATTTAATGGCAGTTCCATCAGCTAGATAGATGGAAAGTCCATGGGCCTTAGGCAACAAAGGTATCTGGTGTTGGGTAGCAAAGAGAGAATCCATGAAACAACTGCAAGCTCCAGAGTCAATAATGGCGGTTATTTGCAGAGTCTCTCCTGGAAGCTGTAACAGGATCGAGAGAGCAAGGTGAGTAGTATTCTTAGCCAGAGGTGCAACATAGTCAGTGGACAGGGATAGGCACTTACGGAGTTTAAGGGGACAGTTCCTGACATAGTGCCCAGGTTCCCCGCAATACAGGCACAGATTATTCACTCGACGACATTGTCGTTCCTCCTGGGTAAGAGAAGGCCGCAGGACCCCTAATTGCATTGGCTCAGGTGGGTTAAACGTAGAGGTAGGTGGTGTTGATGACGTATGATGAAGAACTTTAGGGGTAACCCAAGTTGGGCGAGAAGATCCCATAGCTCTCTCAGTCCTATGTTCTCTTAGGCGTCGATCGATCTGGATGGCTAGATCGATCAAGGCATTTAAAGTCTGTGGTGTACCCACCCTGGCCAATTCATCCTTCAAAGAGTCAGAGAGTCCCATCCGAAACTGATAGCGGAGAGCCGCATCATTCCAATTTGTGTCCGCACTCCACTTTCTGAATTCAGCCACATAGTCCTCTGCTGCCCTGCGACCCTGTTGAAGGGTGTGCAAAGCCGCCTCTGCAGTCACGGACAGCTGGGGGTCATCGTACAGCTGACCCAATGCGTCAAAGAAGGTGGAGAGATTGGTCAGGGATACGTCCTTTTGCTCCAAGAGGCGATGGGCCCAGGTTTGGGGGTCACCAGAAAGCAGAGAAATTACATAGCCCACCTTGGTAGCCTCCAGGGAAAAGGTACGTGGCTGAAGAGCAAAGAATAATTCACAGGAGTTGCGGAAGGCCCTGAATTTAAGGCGATCCCCGGAGAAACGTTCAGGCGTCAGGACTTTGGGTTCTGGAGGGAGCATTACCACCGTTGAGGAAGGCCCGACTGGAGGAGCAGAAGCGGAAGGAACTCCCTGGACCCCAATGGGATTAGACAAGGTTAGCACTTGTTCCTCCAGCCTGGTGTATCCTTGCTGCAGATTCTTGACTGCTTCAGTCAATCCTGCCAGGTGTACACAAAGTTCCTCCATGGGAGACGTTCCCTGCTCAGGCTCAGACATGGCTGTCTGCTACTGTCACGTACCTGGTAGGTTTTGAGCCTGAAGTGCAGAGAAAGACCTCCCTTACAACTCCCACTCCCGTTCCCCTGGAATGGAGACAGAGGGCCCAGGAGTGAGGAGTGGTATAGGTGCCTGGCAGGATCAACAGTCACCGGAAGTTCAGGAGTGGTGGCACCCTCTGGAACCTGAAGCTGAAGGGGAGACTGGAGACTGGAATGCAGAGAGGACCAGGAACCACAGCAGGTAAGTAAGCAGGACTGAAGAGCTGGACTGGAACCAGGAACAAGCAGCAGGTAGTAGAATGGAACGCTGGACTGGAACCAGAAACAAGCAGCAGGTAGTAGACTGGAACGCTGGACTGGAACCAGGAACAAGCAGCAGGTAGTAGACTGGAACGCTGGACTGGAACTAGGAACAAGCAGCTGGTAGTAGACTGGAACGCTGAACTGGAACCAGGAACAAGCAGCAGGTAGTAGCCTGGAACGCTGGACTGGAACTAGGAACAAAGCAGCAGGTGGTAGCCTGGAACGCTGAACTGGAACCAGGAACAAGCAGCAGGTAGTAGCCTGGAATGCTGGACTGGAACCAGGAACAAGCAGCAGGTAGTAGTCTGGAACGCTGGACTGGAACCAGGAACAAGCAGCAGGTAGTAGTCTGGAACGCTGGACTGGAACCAGGAACAAGGCAGCAGGTAAACAGACTGGATACTGGTATCAGACAGAGGGATGGTCAAACAAGCCGGAGGTCGGTATCGGTCGAGCAGCAGAGGTACCAGGGATTACACAGAGGGATGGTCAGGCAAGCCATGAGGGTCTGGTGCAGGCGGATAGCAGGATGGTCTAACAGGAAGCCGGGTCAGATAGCAGAGTACACAGGTCAGATCAGGTTAAGGCACATGGAACGCTGTAGAACAGACAGCGGGGATTGAGTGTGACAGGCCGGTTTAAATAGCCCGCCTGGCACTAGCGGGAGTGCACGCGCGCGTGCCCGTGCGTGACAACACTCGTGAACGCGCGCGCATGCGCAGTGGAACCCGTGGCCGTGTTCCCGTGCGTCTGAATCGGTGATTACTGGCAGGATCTTCATGACACAACCCCTCACGACACTAGAGGAACTCTGTACTGATAATGGAGTACTACCACATACTCTCTCATTGACATACAAACTCCTGATTACACCCCCCCCAGATTCAGCCCCCCCGGGACTTCTCAAATGGGAAAAGGAACTGGACCGACAGTTTTACATTTCCACAAGGAACCAAATACTTAGATTCACACATAAATACTCCATATGCGCTAAAACCCAAGAAACCAATTACAAAATCATATCACGATGGTACAGAACCCTGGTAGTACTACACAAGTTATACCCGACAACATCTGACCAATGTTGGAGATGTCAATCAAATAAGGGAACCCTTCTACACATTTTCTGGACTTGTTCCAAACTAACACATTTCTGGCAAAAAATCAGAGAGACGGTCCAAAGATTCACAGAACGTACAATAACAGACGACCCAGCCTTTTTCCTTCTACAAGCGTCAAATATACCTGAACGAACATACAAAAAATCTGTGATCCGACACTTATTGGATGCAGCTAAAGCCTGCATTCCTCTAAACTGGAAATCCCCACACCCTCCCTCGATTGAACTTTGGTTCACAAAGGTGGAGGAAATCAGAAACATGGAGGATCTCATCCTCACAGCCCAAAATAGACAGGAGACATTCTCCAAAACATGGCAACTGTGGAACATGTTCTTTTACTCAGCAGAAGGCCAGTCACTGAGAGGCATTATTCCCTCACCTCAACCAAATACAACCACAGTGTGACTTAACAAATTGCCCACTGGATATTCGAACACAAGCTAGACGGGAGCTGGTGTCACTCCATACAAGTGGGGACCCTTTACCCCCCCCCCCCCCCCCATTTCACCCCCCTCTCCGTCTTATTTCTTCTTTCTCTTCTTCTAACATCTTGAAATCCTTTATCTCTTTCAACTTTCCAAAATAACAAAAATAAGTGGAATTGGTCCCAAGAGACTGCTTGACATCACAATCATGCCCAGCAGGGTTACAATAACCCTGCCTCCATAAGGTTAGAAACAGTAACCACAAGATAAACATTGCACAATGATGCTATACGAGTTTCAACAGGAAATAAAGAACTCACCATCTATACACGACACAATTGCTAAGTTACAATGATTGTATGTAGTCGTGTTACAAGATATATACCTGTTGATACATGTTATTTTTTTTTTTTATGTGTAATAATGTTCACTTGCGGTCCATGTGGACCTTTTTCGCTACATAAATAAACAATTAAAAAAAAAAAAAAAGAAAATGGGTCGTTGATGGGTATTCCAGCATGATAATGACCCAAAACACATGACCAAGGCAACAAAGGAGTGGCTCAAGAAGAAGCACATTAAGGTCCTGGAGTGGCCTAGCTGAAGGTTCAAGTTACCAAACATCAGCCTCGAAACCTTAACCGGTTCAATACAGGGCATTTTCACCCCCTTCCTTCCCAGGCCAATTTTTAGTTTTCAGCGCTGTCGCACTTTAAACAACAATTGCGCGGTCGTGTGAGGTTGTACCCAAAAAAAATTAACGTTCTTTTTTCCACACAAATAGAGCTTTCTTTTGGTGGTATTTGATCACCTCTGTGATTTTTATTTTTTGCGCTATAAACAAAAGAAGAGCGACAATTTTGAAAAAAACACAATATTTTTTACTTTTTGCTATAATAAATATCCCAATTTAAAAAAAAAAAAAACAAATTTTTTCCTCAGTTCTGGCCGATACGTATTCTTCTACATATTTTTGGTGAAAAAAAATCGCAATAAGCGTATATTGATTGGTTTGCGCAAAAGTTATAGCGTCTACTAAATACTGGATAGATTTATGGCATTTTAAAACAAAAAAAAATTTTTTTTTTTTTACTAGTAATAGCGGTGATCGCGATTTTTTTTCGTGACTGTGACATTATGGCGGACACATCGGACACTTTTGACACATTTTTGGGACCATTCACATTTATACAGCGATCAATGCTATAAAATTGCATTGATTACTGTGTAAATGTGACAGGCAGTGAAGGGGTTAACCACTAGGGGGACACACGGGGTTAAATATGTTTCCTAGGGAATGATTCTAACTGTAGGGGGAGGGGACGTACAAGGGGTGGAGACCGATCAGTGTTCCGCTGTACTGGGAACACAGATCGGTCTCCTCTCAACTGACAGGACATGGATCTGTGTGTTTACACACACAGATCCACGGTCCGGCCTAGTTAACGGGCAATCGCGGGTGCCCGGCGGACATCGCGGCCGCCGCGCACACGCACCGGGTCCTGAGCAACGCGGCGGGCGCGCGCGTGCCCCCTAGGCGGCCAGGAAGCCCAGGCCGTCATATGACATCCACTCAGGATGGGAGATCCCATCTGTGGACGTCATTTGACAATATCCGGGTAGGGTAGTGGTTAATGACTTGGAGAGGATCTGCAAAGAGGAGTGGGACAAAATCCCTCCTGAGATGTGTGCAAACCTGGTGGCTGACTACAAGAAACGTCTGACCTCTGTGATTGCCAACAAAGGTTTTGCCACCAAGTACTAAGACCCCTTTCACACTGAGGTGGTTTTCAGGCATTTTGGTGCTAGAAATAGTCTCTAAATAGCACCTGAAAACTGCCTCCCATTCATTTCAGTGTGTCTTTTCACATTGGGGTGGTGCGTTGCGGGACGTTAGGAAAAGTCCTGCAAGCAGCATCTTTGAAATGAAAGGCAGAACCTTCTTTGGGGTTAAAAGCGCCCCGCTATCGGCCGAAAAGCACTGATTAAAATGAGCAGCACTTTAGCGCTAACATGGCTGCGGCCCCTGTGTGAAAGGCGTCTAAGTAATGTTTTGTGAAGGGGTCAAATACTTATTTCACTCATTAAAATGCAAATCAATTTATAACTTTTTTGAAATGCGTTTTTCTTGATATTTTTGTTGTTATTCTGTTTGTTAGACTGATCATTTCTTTGTCAGTGGGCAATTGTACAAAATCAGCAGGGGATCAAATACCGTATTTATCGGCGTATAACACGCGCCGGCGTATAACACGCACCCCAAGTTTAGGAGAGAATTTTAAGGAAAAAAACTTTTAGGAGGGAAGTTTAAGGAAAAGAAACTTACATTAAAATGCCCATCAATGCAGCCTCATCAGTGTTCATCTGCAGCCTTGTTAGTGTCATTGCAGCCTTTTCAGTGTCAGTGCAGCCTTGTCAGCGCAGCTTTGCCCCAGTGCAGCCTTGTCCCCAGTGCAGCCTTGTCCACAGAGCAGCCTTGTCCCCAGTGCAGCCTTGTCCACAGAGCAGCCTTGTCCACAGAGCAGCCTTGTCCACAGAGCAGCCTTGTCCACAGAGCAGCCTTGTCCCCGCCGCCGCCGCCGCCGCCATACACATACTAGTACTTTTAAATATGGCGCCGCGGAGTTCGGAGGGACTCGGGGCCGGCGGAAGTGAACGAACGCCGCCGAGATACACATAGCCGAGGGTTCTCGGCTCTTTCCGGCGCCGCTCACAGTCCCGCCCAGTCCCGCCCTATGATGGACATAACACAGGTCCAATGGCGGGACTGGGCGGGACTGTGAGCGGCGCCGGAAAGAGCCGAATACACTCGACTATGTGTATCTCGGCTCTGTGATTTCGGCGGCGCTCGTACAGCACCGCCGAGTCCTTCCGAACTCCGCCATATTTCAAACTACTCGCTATGTGAATGTCGGCGGCGATCGCCGAAATTCACATAGCGATAGCGGGGATCGGCGTATAACACGCACCCACGACTTTCCCCTGATTTTAAGGGGAAAAAAGTGCGTGTTATACGCCGATAAATACGGTACTTTTCTCCCTCACTGTAGGAGCAGGGCACATTACATGAGAGTAGGGCACTTCACATGGGAGCAGGGCACATTATATGGGAGCAAGTACATTATAGGAGCACAGGGCACATTACATGAGAGCAAGGAATATTACATGGGTACAGGGCACATTATGTGTGATCAGGGCACACAACAGGGCAATGGTCTCCTTCATATGCAGAGCTAAGCAGGGAAGTGGCTGTTATCATTCCTCTCTAGGCATGCTGTTCCCCGCCGGCCCCTATTCCCCTCTCGTCCACCATCCCATGTGATGTCACATACAAGCACCTGGGATGGACAGGAGGAGAGGAAAGGCCTTTGTGAAATAGTACTGAACAGCCAGAACGATCACAGCTGCTTCTCTGCCTAGCTCTGCCTGTGTAAGTGGTGGGGATGCGATCTATTGTCACTTGCCTGCGATTGATGAGAACCTCTGGGGACCTCTCGTTGAACCCCGGTTGAGAAATCCAGCTCTATAAGTTCAGTAAATGAGCATTGTAACCCTGGGACAAGAAGTATGTTACAGGTGGAATTACCAGGTGAAAAGAATAGAAGAGCCTCAACAAAGGAAACTATTGCAGCCATCACATCCAAGGACTGGAAAGCTGCGATGTATTTCATTTTTGTTTTTAGGCTTAGATGCGCTTTAAAGACTCAGGAACTCTGCCTTATTAGAGCAGTAATGTCACAGGGGGTGGAGGAGTCCTAGCCCCAGTACCTTTTGGGCCGATAAGTAGCCCCCCCCCCCAGCCAAGAAGCATTCTTTAGCAATGAGCCAATTTGTTCAGTGAATTGGTAAAAGGAGATGGTAATTACTGACTTAAGATCTGATCACTGTTGGAATCCAATTAGGTGCAGAGGGGCTATAGGGTGAGAATTCCCACCTCCCTGACATACTGCACTTATTAGAAAGTAATATAGGCACGGTGTTCATAAGGATATGTAGTACTTCCCTATTAGTGCAGTGGCATCACTTGGATGGGGGTTCTTGCCACTTAACCTCCATTTGTTTTCTGTGACCTTAGTGCTGTAGTAAGGAAGTGCTATAGATGCTATCCTAATAAATAAGCATTGTACTTATTAAGGCAATTACATCACGGGGGTGGAAATTCTCACGACGTCATCCCTTATGACTTCTGTGATGTCACAGGCCTAATAAGGAAGTAATGTGACACATGGTAGTGAAGTTTAGAATGATCTACAAATAGTCACAATTAGAGATGTAAAAGTTAAAGGAAATTTTTACACCATGGGGGAAAAAACATTTTTTCTAGTTTTTCTTTCCCGGGAAAAAAATTGAAATTTTTGAAAAATTAGAAAAAAAAACCCAAAAAACAGTGTGAAGTAGTTTTACAAATTGAAAAGTCATTTTACTGTATTACACTGGGAAGGTGTAATGCAGTGTATAAAAAATTTTATTTTATATTACAAATGGAATAGCAAGAACTTTATATGTTATGGGGGGCGTGGCCAAGAGCGGCATGTGAGAGGACGTGTCTCACGGAGCGCCCGTCCTTGATCCTACATTGATCCTGTTCCCACCCTAGAATACTGCTGGATCCATTCTAGATTTTGATCCACAACCCTGCAGCACCTTTCCCTAACACACCCAGACCTGCAGTTGAGCAACGCGGGTGACATGCTGAACCGCAAACAGATGTAGACGGGAGGACAGCCTGAAATCCAACATGGTGCCGCTCTCTCCCAGCACGCATGAGGCATGGACAAACAGAAGGATGGGGGTAACCCCCCTAAGATGCCCAAAGGGACCGGGAAAGTGCAGAAATGCAGAAACTGTCGGGAGAGGCTGGGCAGGGAGTTGGGGAGGATATGCTGGCCACCTCAGCTGTATTTCACTCTCAGCCGGAGGACACATGTCCCCTCTGATACCACTGACCAGACATTTCTGACATGGAGGAAGATGAGGAGGGGTTGAGGCAGATCAACCTACCCTGGCTGAAATCCTTAGAGCCATGCACAAATGCACTGCATCGGTGCACACTCTCCAGGAGCTCTTTGGGGGTCTCAGGAAGAAGCTGGGGTTCATCCAACATGACTTGCAGAAAACCAGAGAGCGTACCACAGCAGCTGAAGGCTGCATTAGTGAAATAGAGGACAAACTGACCCCGCTCCTAAGAGATACGCAGATTACAGCCAGACTCACAAGGGCGAACTACCTCAAATCCGATGATATTGAAAATCGTCTGAGACTGAACAACATCCACATTGTGGGGCTCCCGGAGAAGACAGAGGGAAGGGACCCCACTAAGTTTGTGGAAAACTGGCTCCTTGATGTCTTTGGAAAGAAGGTGATTACCCCGCTGTACTCAGTCGAGCGAGCACACAGAGTATCATCCAGGCCCCTTCCACCCAGTCACCCACCACGCACCCTTTTAGCTAAGCCGCTTAATCATAAAGATAAGGAAATTGTGCTTTGCCAGGCATGGAAACAGTGCAATATACAGTTTAATGGAGCTCGCATTTCATTTTACCCTGATTACTCTGCAGAAGTACAGACGCAGAGCCAGATTCGCTGACGTGAAGAAAAGGCTGCAAAAGCTCCGTACCACCTACACCATGCTGTTTCCGGCGAAACTCCGGGTCACGGCGGGAGGCCAGTCACATTTCTTTGAGTCGGCTGCTGATGCTTCTTCATGGCTGGATGCTAACGAAAATGTACTTCACCAGGCCAGAAGAGGGGCCGTAGAGGGTGACTGACACAGCATCCCAACGGATCTAAAAAGTGAAGTTTTACCATGTTTGGCTGGGAAGCCGTGACCTACAGATACATCACAAGCGCTGAGAGCAAGTGAGTTTACTGCAAACCATTTAGTGAGTGCCTACCGTTTGTTGTCTACCAGTTCAAACCAAGAAGAACTTGGAGTTTTCCGAGTGGATTACAAGTTGTGTTGCCCGGAGTGACCCTATGTTTTTTTCTTCTTTACCCAATTTCCTTTTTCTGCAACTCCCACCCCTCTACCTACTGACCTGTGGGGTTAGTCCTTGCAGGTCTGAGGCTTCACCGCCATTCATGCAGAGTTGGGGACGCCCTAGTTTTTTTAATGTTTTTCCTTATCGTTTTATTATTCTACTGTCATGATTCCAGCACTGGGAGAGCAAACACGCAGTCACGAAGGACTGTGATGTGGATCAGTTCTACTACCTGTGTATTGCACCGTATTTCAGGTATAACACGTAAATGCTCAAAAAGATAGTGAAGGCTTCTCAGACTTCCCCATCAATTGGTGCTTTACGTACAAGGGAGGGGAAGTACACATTATGATTGTACAAGTACCGGGGGGGGTTGGGCTACTCGCCCAATGACTTACAGGAATACTTGCGGGGAATTGAGTTGCCCTGTTTATCGACCACTCAAAGGTCGCTCTTAGATGCCCCTATCAAGATAGAGGAATTGCAGGAGGCGGTTAGCCTTTTCCCTAATTCCAAGGCCCCTGGTGATGATGGTCTCCCAATGGAAATATTTAAGCAGCATCGAGGACTCAACTTGCCGCAATTACTTAACCACTTCAATACAGGGCACTTATACACCTTCCTGCCAAGACCAATTTTCAGCTTTCAGCGCTGTCGCAGTTTGAATGACAATTGTGCGGTCATCCAACACTGTACCCAAACTAAATTTTTATCATTTTGTTCCCACAAAGAGAGCTTTCTTTTGGTGGTATTTGATCACCTCTGCGGTTTTTATTTTTTGCTAAACAAATAAAAAAAGACCGAAAATTTTGAAAAAAATATAAGCTTTGCTTTTGTTTCTGTTAAAAATTTTTGTAAATAAGTAAGTTTTCTCTTTCACTGATGGGCACTGATAAGGCGGCACGGATGAGGTGGCACCAATAAGCGACACTGACGATGGGCACTGATATGCAGCACTGATGGGCATTGATAGGCGGCACTGATGGGCACTGAAAGGCTGCAAAGATGGGTTCTTATGGGTGGCACTGATAGGCATCCCTGGTGGCACTGCCAGTGGTAGGCATTGTGAGTGGGCACTGATTGGTAGCTGCCTGGGCACAGATTAGTATTTCCCTGGGGGTCTAGGGGGCATACCTGGTGGTCCAGTGTGGATGGCTCCCCTGGTGATCCTGGGCGGCTTCCCTGGTGGTCCTGGGTGGGATCCGATGGGGGCTATGCTGATAAACAATCAGCACAGACCCCCCCTGTCAGGAGAGCAGCCGATCGGCTCTCCTCTACTCGCGTCTGTCAGATGCGAGTGAGGAAAAGCCGATCACCGGCTCTTCCTATTTACATCGTGATCAGCCGTGATTGGACACGGCTGATCACGTGGTAAAGAGTCTCCGTCAGAGACTCTTTACCTAGATCGGTGTTGCGGCGTGTCAGAGTGACACCCCGCAACAACAATCTCCGCGATGCGCACCCCCGGGGGCGCGCAGCGGCTCAATATCCTGCGGACGTCATATCCTGACGCCCAGTCAGGATATTGAAACCACTTTGCCGCCGTCATTCTGCTATATGGCGGGTGGCAAGTGGTTAAAGTCCTTAACTCAGCAAGGAGATGTCAATGTTTACCTGACTCTATGACTAGGGCTAACATTGTTCTCATACTGAAACGAGGCAAAGACCCATTGGATCTGGGATCATATAGACTAATATCTCTCTTGCAGAGTGATATCAAAATCCTGGCCAAAGTCTTGGCCCTACGGCTTAATAGGGTTATCTCCTCTATGATTCACTCAGATCAGTCAGCCTTCATGCCCCAAAAATCCACGGCCATAAACCTCTGTAGGCGTTTCCTTAATCTACAGCCACAATTAGGGTGATAGAGCACTGTTGTCGGTGGATGCCCATAAGGCCTTCGACAGTATAGAGTGGTAATATCTCTGGGCGGTCATGGGCAAATTTGGCTTTATCGATGGGTTTCTGTCTTGGGTCCAACTGCTGTACAGTTCACCACAGGCAGTCATACAATAGGCGGGTCATATTTCCTTACAATTTCTTTTGCACAGGGGTATCAGTCAGGGATGCCCATTGTCCCCTCTTCACCATTGCCATAGAGCCCATGGCAGCCTTGATTCGGGCTAACCAGAGTATCAGGGGTTTCCAACGTGGAGAGATCCATGAGAAACTCATGTTATATGCAGACAACACAATGCTACTTCTGGGAGACACTGCTGACTCCCTGAGGGAAGCCATGTCTGTGATTGAGCATTTTGGAGTGTATTCAGGGCTTGTAATTAATTGGACCAAATCCTCACTCATGTTGCTAGATGCAGCTCCTAATAGTAGGGAACAAATGGTTCTTAATGTGCCGGTGACGTCCTGCTTTAAATACTTGGGTGTCCAGATCACTCCTGAGCCACAAGATTATATTTCCTTCAATCTATACCTTCTACTGAATAGGATTCGGGATCGGGCCAAAGTTTAGGTCACGCCTTAGGATGTCCCTGGTAGGCAGGGTGAATCTTCTAAAAATGATTTTAATGCCCCAACTTCTATACATTTTGCATAATACCCCTATGGTGGTTCCTCCTAAAGTTTTCCGAATCATTAACTCTATCTTCAGGGCTTTTATAAGTCCAAGGATGCTATGGGATTGGAGGCCCTGGCCTATGCTAAATCCAATAAATGATTGCCGACATACGTCCTGTTGCAAAAAGTGTGGAACAAGCTCAGACAGCTACAGGTGGTCGATGGCTTTACCATTTATAGCCCGATTAGAACCAGTGGCTATTATGAGGAGCTGCAGTCATTGGAGCGTGGGGCTCAGTGGAGGAGGCATGAGGTTACGCACCTGCAGCCCATTTTTACCACCGGAAAACTGTGCCCTTTTTCTTCCTTAAAGGGAGCAATTTCGCCTCCCGCAGTCAATGCTTTTTTACTATCTGCAGCTTCAACATGCGTTCGCCGCACAGTCAAGCGGGACTTCGCTGAATCTATCTCCAACCCCCATATTCCACTATATGGCTGAGGTGTCTCAGTTCAAGGGCTTTATTTCTAGATGCTACTCCATGATTCTCCATATCTACCTAGACGGATTCACTCTGGGAGTGGTATGTAAGTGGAATGTAGGCACCTTCAAAGATGAACAGTGGGAGGAGGCTCTGCAGTCGGTCCAGATGTGCTCCCTGAATGTAGCTCAGCGCCTGTACCAGTTGTACATAGTGCTCACAGTACACTTTACACCTGCCAGATTGTTCAGAATGGGAGTGAGACCGGACTCAAATTGCCCTAGATGTTTGAGAGACCATGGGGATCTAATACATCTGTTTGCCCCAAGCTACATTTGTAAAGGACAGGGATTCTGTCCACCATTAATAGCGTCTTTCAGCTTACTATACTGACAGACCCGAAGCCGTGTGTATTGAGGATTGTGGATGACATCCCCATTGATGACAATCCAAAACAGGCCATAGCTAGAGCCCTGTTTCAGGATTGCAAGCTAATCCTCAGACACTGGAAGGCGTTTGACCCTCCAACGTTGACAAAATGGATTGTTCAGATGGGAGACACTATACGGTTAGAGAAATATATCTTCCAACATAGGGGACGTCCTGGCAAGTTCGATGAACTATGGGCACCCTGGCTGGATACCCCAGGCCTCTCTCCTGTAGACCTTGTGTGAGATAGACTGTTGATCTAATACGTTTTGTTAGGATAACTGTGGGCGCTTGGGGAAAACCTTTGTATAGCGGTGTTCAGATTTTCATGCTATGCTGTGTACAGGAGGTGTTTAGGACTGAAGTAACTCATATCACGCAGTGATGCACAGTGTATGCTGCTTGTGATGACTGAGTAAATGTATTCTCTGTAATTGGAATTTATGACAAATACTGATGTTTCTCTGTAAGCTGTATTGTTTTGCTTTATTTTGTTTTCTAATAAACTTCTTTGAGAAAAAAAAAATGAATATTTCAACTATACATGAGAACACCCCCTTTCCCACATAATAATGTAAAAGCTTCTTGCCAATGTGCATTTTCAAGAATTGACAATGCTGATCCAAAAACACATATTGCTTTATGAAGAGCTTGATGAATGTTCTCCTGCTTTTCAGGTGTAATTTTCTCTATAAATAAAGGGATTGTGTATTTTTGGGGGGCTGTGGTTTGTAACACTTCCTAACTTGAAGATAATGCTGGTGAAGAAACACTTTGTGATGATCCAGAAGCAGTAGGAGTTGTTTCTGAAATGAGAACTCTGGAGGGAAAAGCTACTCGCACTTTCATTCTGGTCCTCATCATGTAATTCCATAAAGTATTGTTAATGTCTTTAGGGCACCTCTGGCATGTCAGGATGTGTTTGCCATCCTTGGAAAATTATATTTCTTCTCACAATATTTGCAGCTTTGCTCTCAGCAGAAATTGCACTGGAGACGCTTCCAAACTCTAGATTTTGGTCTCACCATATTACTGAGAGGAGGAGAAGGAACACCAATTTACCGACTAGACTATAGGTAAACATTATGCTGCGATGGTGGAGAAAATGAATAGGAATTATTTAAAGGTTATAAAGATAAACTCATTTGTCAGACAAATTTACCCTCTTACCTGTCAATTAAGGCCTGAGAGGACAGAAACTATCAACTACTGTATCCCAACAATCAGCCAACTGTAGGAGGTACAAGATGGAGCCCACAAACAAAACTGGAGCCTTTCTTTTGCAGTGCCCCCTAGTGGCCGATATGCATATTTCTCTTGTTTGAGAACTGCAGTGAGAAGTACAGTGTTACTTAAATTGTATTCCAGGATTTGCTTGTCTTCAGCTGAGAGAACTTGCAATAATTGAAGACTTTACATAAAGTCCTAGAAATCTTTTATTAAGGTCTTCCTGTTATATAGCTTGAATACCACATCATAGATATATTATTTATCATTATAAAAGAACATATACCACACTTTCTTTTTCCTGGCCTTCTGTCATGTTTCACATGCCTTTAAACGTTATATGTATTATTCTGTCCCTGGTCCCTCCCCTTCCTGTATATCAGCTTATTCTGTATAGTTAGTCCCACCCTTCTCTCAGCAATGCATTTTTGCACACATGTGGACTGGATCACATTATGATCTTTTGACCTATCCAATGTTCATTGTTGTAAGATCCTCACAGTTTATGGATTAAACTTCACAAGATCAACAAAGTGTCATCTGGATCGAGTCACTATCTGTTTATCCAAATAAGATTGGGGTTATCAACATCTCAACACAACTATCTGTAAGTTACAGAGATCACACTTTCAATGCTTAGATTGGAGAGACAGAACACCTTCCCATCTCTAATCTTATGGGCAGCACAGTGGTGTAGTGGTTAGCACTCTCGCCTCGCAGCAATAGGGTCACTGGTTTGAATCCCAACCACTACACTACCTGCCTGGAGTTTGCATGTTCTCCCTGTGCCTGCATGGGTTTCCTCCGGGTACTCCGGTTTCCTCCCACACTCCAAAGGCATGCTGGTAGGTTTATTGGCTTCTGTCCAAAAAAAATTGGCCCTGGTGTATGGGTGTGAGTTGGGGACCTTGGATTGCAGACCCCTTGGGGGTGAGGACTGGTGTGGGTGTGTGTGGAGCTCTACATGGGTCCCCTAAATATATAAAAAAAAAAATAATAATATAGTGGATGGGCATCTTGATGGGACGCAATGTGCGGGGATAGGGACAATTGTGGGTGCTCACTCAGGATGGACTGGTGTCTTTATTCAACCTTACTATGAAAAAAAAAAATCTTAGCTGCTTCTATTAGTTTTAGCTAATGGAATACACTAAATACATGTTGTATACGTTAAGGCAGTACCTCCTGTGGAGTAAGAGGAGTTCATGAAATCATACCTTACAGCCATGGATAGATAGTGGCAGTGTAGAGTGGAACTAGGCTTTCTAGATCATATCTACTGGCAGTGTCCACTTATTCAAGGATATTGAGAAACTGTAAACACACTGATCCATCTGGGAGTTTCACAGCTAGATCACCCCCCCCAAACCTTTAAAAATCATATTGGTCTTCCCAAATTGGTGAAAATACTATTGTTGCATATACTTATGGCTGCACATGGCTAGTGGCACTTAATTGGAAATGCAGGGTTACTCCATCCCTTGTGGATTTACATGAAAGGAAATAGGATGTTAAACAGATAAAATATCTTACAGTCTTTTTTCATTACTTCTTAGAACAGTGGTTGTCAACTTATGAGCTTAAGGAGGTCTCAAATGCAGCCCCTGACATCAGTAAATGGCCTCACATAATATTCAATATATGTACTGCTTTAGAGGACTGTCAGAAATTGCAGACCCAATAAAAGGATATTAGAGTTTGGGGACATGCTACTTTTTTTGGCTGGGGATATGATGGAGAAGACAACAGCGCAAAACTGAGAACATGTTAGATGGGGCTAGTAGAGATGAATGCCATTACCCTAATCAATGTTCCCACTACAGACTGCTGAGGCCCAAAGGCCTCATATTATATACCAAAAGGGCCGCAGGTTGGGCACCAGGGCTTTAGAACATTATATAGGAGTTGTGGCTACCTATGGAAAATTCTACATTACTTAAAGTTTTGCCTTCCTCTCCATCTTTTAGATGTCCTTTTCTTTCCCTTTTCTTCTTATACTCTCAATCAGTTGTCCCTCTGATTTACTTACTAGCCGTATTCACTAGGCATCCTTATTACCTCATTAAATAACTTAATCTACTCAATGGAATGCTGTTTAAGCAGCACCTCTGATTCTGTGGTACAGGTCTGCAATGTGCTTGTCCATTGTTATTTTTTTACAACCAGCAACACCCACACTTAGGCTGGATTTGCTGTGTGTGTGTATATATATATATATATATATATATATATATATATATATATATATATATATATTTTACAAAGTCTTATGCCCCGTACACGCAGTCGGACATTGATCGGTCATTCCAACAACAAAATCCTAGGATTTTTTCCGACGGATGTTGGCTCAAACTTGTCTTGCATACACACGGTCAGAAAAAGTTGTCGGAAAATCCGATCGTTCTGAACGCGGTGACGTAAAACACGTACGTCGGGACTATAAACGGGGCAGTAGCCAATAGCTTTCATCTCTTTATTTATTCTGAGCATGCGTGGCACTTTGTGCGTCGGATTTGTGTACACACGATCGGAAATTCCGACAACGGATTTTGTTGTCGGAAAATTTTATAGCCTGCTCTCAAACTTTGTGTGTCGGAAAATCCGATGGAAAATGTGTGATGGAGCCTACACACGGTCGGAATTTCCGACAACAAGGTCCTATCACACATTTTCCATCGGAAAATCCGACCATGTGTACGGGGCATTAGACTTCACTCTATCAACCTAATTCCATTTAGGTTTAATTTATGTAATGCTGTAAACCATACTGTCGATAGCTGTTTTTGTAACTTTGTAACTTTCTGCAATGCTTGGATTTTTGTCCATTTCTTCTACATTACCATTAAACTTAAATAAAAGTCTGTTAAACAAAAATTCTACACTCAATTTTCTCCAAATAAAATTCCCTGTGCACCTACTAGAAGAATAGATTATATGACAGACTGCTTTTAACTTAAGTTGAATTAACATACTAAATAGTTTGTTTTAAGTCTATTTACACAGCAAGCAGGAAAACTGGACAAAGGATGTAAAATGTTCACTGCACAGATACCTTTGGCAGTAAAAAAAAGAAAAAAAAAAAAAGATGTTTTATTGGGAATGTTGACAGGAACAAAGGAAACGTATGAGTACACTACAATGAAAGTTTGTAGAAATGTTCTCCACCAGGAAGTATCCACTGTAAGCCAACTATATTAACTTTACAAAGTCACAAATCGTTGTAAAGCAGATCGTGATTTCTCTTGAAAGCATTTTAGCCTGTTTCCAAAGTTTACAAATATAAATTAATCAGGTTCAATTCATGAGCTGGGAGCGTACTGAAGGACAAGGCGGTCAAATTCATTTTCCTGTTGAAAAAAAAAAGTTGAAATATAATGATTATAGGAATGCATTTCAAGTAATTTAATTATAGTTAAGAATGTTACCTTAACATAAGAAGCTACAGCGTTCTTGCCCAAAGAAATGGCGCACAAATGACCCCCCACCCCAAGTGACTGTTTAGGCTTGAATGTACAAAAGTCACATGGGATCCATCATTTACATAAAGCTAAAAGCTTCTCCCACAACCGATAATAGCATAAAATAAACATGATAAAAGCAAAAATGCAATCCTAGTTGTTTACAGCCTGGTGCGATCAGTAAAATAAGACATGGAGTAGTAGCTACTTGTTAACAGCTACTAAGTGACTATATAGGACCTTTGTAGGCCCACTATCTTCTTGATCTTCCCCATATGCTTTAAACAAATATGTCATATAAAGGGCTGTGATTATTACCTTAGCTTGGAATTCTTTAATAAATGGATGATTTCTGTGTCCATCCTTCAGCTGAGATACATAACGGTTTGTGACCTAGGAGTAAAGGGACATATTACTGTAAACTGTGTTTCTTATGCACACCTCACTAGTTATTGTAAATGTATATAGGCAAGGATGTTGACGTAGTAAAGCTAGAAGAAACTTTGGTGAAGGGGCTCTATAAAAAACAAAAGGTCTTTATACAGTCAAATAAAAGAACCTGGGCCTTCTTTTCCAGCGATGGTCACATACAGGAATAAAGCCGGTCATACATGGTTCGAATCTTGGCCGGTTCAGCAGGGACCGGTTGAGATTCGATCCATGTATGGGTAGGCCTATTGTACCCAAGTCAGTCCATCGATCGTCTCGGGTACAACCAGCATGTTGAATTTCTAGCATGCGATTATTGCTAGGGGCTATAGTCTCTGGTAACAATCACTGTGTTCACCTGGATGGGACGGCTCCCTGCACCACCCACCCCCTGCCAGGACAACCCAATAGCTCCACGGGAGGGATTCCCCCCCCCCATCAACATGGACTGCATTGATGGAGAAATTGAGCGATTTTCTTTCTTGCAACCACAAATTGCATCATCTATGGCCTTCTTATGCTTGTCGTGTAAATGGTGTTGCCTAAAAATGTGCAGAGGATTATCACAAAAAATAACTACCTATTATAGAATAGCTAAACTGAGTGATATTTGTGTTTAAAACTCCATATGCAGAAAGCTGAATACAGGGGGTCCCCTACTTACAAACATCCGACTTACAAACGACTCCTACTTACAAACAGAGGGAGACAACAGGAAGTGAGAGGAAATCTACCCCTAGGAAGGGAAATTCACTCCTGTAAGAGTTAATATGGGAAAAAGGTGTCTCCACTGATGCTTTATCACCTATCCTTATTTCCCTAATAACCCCAAATTTTCAAAATCCAATTGTCATTGGGACAGAAAGTGAGGTGAAATCTTCTGAACAGGGGCACAGACAGCAAATCAAATGTTACAGGGGTGATAACCCTTCCCTATGCTATCTACAAAACTTAAAAATAGATTTTTTGGCTGGAGCTACACTTAAAAAATGAACCTGTTCAGACTTACAAACAGATTCACTTAAGAACAAACCTAAAGTCCCTATCTTGTTTGTAACCCGGGGACCCCCTGTATTTGTTTCTGCGTGTTGCAATTTCTAATCTTTTAGCATCCCATATAGTTAAGAAGGTCTAAACTAGGGAATATAAAATCCTTTAAAGTTCAGTGGCTGCTTTCCCATATTGCTCCTGGATCAAATATTCCATAGATTTGCATAACAAGCTGGATGGGGTGAATACAAACAAGTTTTTGTTAAGGTATTAGGCACAGCAAAGATGCAGCTTACAAATTAATAAGAGAAAAAAAAAAAAAAAAAAAAAAAAAAAAAAAACCACACAAAAAACACCAAAAATATTCTCTTACCTCTGGTGGCTTGCCAATGTGCTGAGTGAGTACAATAAAATTAATCAGAGTTTCAGGATGGCTACTGTCCTACAAGTCATAAACAAACAATGTTATAGTCATTTTCTTTAGAAACCTCACTCATAGCCATGCATGCAATAAAGGATCTACAAGGATCGATATTATGTCTTTGATTAAGACGTAATCATAACACAGTATAAAATATTCCAATAAGCATGTATCCAAAATGAACACCCAGCAATGTACTTGTTGGTTGGTTAATGAGAATTTTTTTTTTTTATTATTATTATTATACACACACACAGTCTGAGTTTGCACACGTTTAGGAGAGTTCCAGTGTGACCTCTACCTTGTCCAGGCTTCCTGAAGGACCCCCTCCGCATCTTCCCACTTGCCCTGTCCCATATAACAAGTGGCCTGTCCGTTTAGTAGCAGGAGAGTAGATGAGTACTTGT